>NC_141140.1:32739051-33040384 GCF_053477565.2 Lygodium microphyllum | reverse complement strand
TGCTCATTGGAATGCAGTAATGGATGAGGAGATGGCTGCATTAGAAGCCAATAAGACTTGGAATTCAAAACCCTTACCTAAGGGTAAGAAAGCCATTAGCTATAAGTGGGTTTACAAAGTCAAGCATAATGTAGACAATTCAATTAGCAGGTATAAGTCTAGGCTAGTTGCAAAAGGCTATGCTCAAACATATGGCATAGATTATGAAGAGACATTCACTCCAATTGCTAGGATGGCAATTGTTAGGTGTGTGATTGCCTTGGCAATAACCAAAGGTTGGAGTTTACAGCAAATGGATGTTAAGAATGCCTTCTTGCATGGTGAATTGCAAGAAGTGTATATGGAGCAACCAACAAGTTATGAGATTTTAGAGCATCCCACATATGTGTGCAGGTTAAAGAAGGTACTCTATGGGCTGAAACAAGCACCTAAAGCATAGTCTGACAAGATTGGAGAGTATCTTGTCAATATTGGATTTTGTATTTCTAATGTTGATCACTCACTTTTTGTGAGAAAAAGATGTCGATTTAGTCATAATAGTCATCTACGTGGATGATTTGATTATTACAAGTGACAGTGACAATGGAATTGCTGAAATTGACTTCTTGAAGAAGAAGTTTGAGATGAAAGATTTGGGTGAGCTAAGATACTTTCTTGGTATTGAGGTGATCAGATGTGATGGTATATGGTTATCCCAAAGGTAGTATGGCTTGGATATGTTATCCAAGTATGGTATCACAGCATGTAAGCCTCTTTTAGTACCATTGAAGCAAAATGTGAAGTTGAGTGCTGACGTTGGGGATGAGATAGAAGACCCTACTATATTGTGGAGAATAGTAGGGAGTTTGATTTACATGACTATCACAAGGCCAAACTTGAGCTATGCTATTAGCCTTGTCAATCAGTTTATGCAGATGCCTAGAAAGCCTCATTTGAATGCAATTAGACGTATATTGAGGTATGTGAAGTCCACTTTACATTATAGAATTTTTTATAAGGCAGATAAAAACATACATATCTTTGGATACACACATGCAGATTGGATTGGTCGCATATCAAACAAAAGATCTACAAGTGAATTCATGTTTTTCCTTAGTAGTACAACAATTATATGGAGCAACAAAAAGCAACCTACAATTGCTTTATCGAGTACAGAGACTAATTATAGAGGTGCTGCAGCATGTGAGGTTGTATGGTTGCAAAAGTTATTAGGTGATTTGAATGTGCAAGGAGATGGTCCAGTTGTCATTCATTGTGACGACATAAGCAACATACACCTAGCTAGGAATCCAATGTTTTATGCTAGGACAAAACACATTGAGATGCACTACCACTTTGTGAGAGAAAATGTACTTGCAAGAGAGATTGACTTGATATATGTCAACACACATGATCAAATAGTTGACATTTTCACAAAGACATTGGATGCAGAGAAGCTTCGAAAGTTTCAAAGCTTACTTGGAGTTATAGAGATAGAATTGAGCTTGAGAGGGAGTGTTGAGATGGCAAGCTCAACACGTGCAGACATTGATGATGGACTGCTTGGCTAGATGAGTTTGCACGTCTACACTTAGCACGTTGGTGGTCATTATGATACTCACATGGCCACTGACTTATCACTTATTATATTTAATTTATTACACCTACCTACAACTGGCAAAGATATAACGCTAATCGATTAGTGTAGTCGATTATGCATTGTTTGACTTAGAAGGTCACTTTCCTTTATGTTGTATCTTATCTATACTTTGTGTACATTGTATGATGTGTGGAAAAAAAAAAGAAAAATCAACAAGAAAACATTTTGGCCTCCATCTCTCTTCTTGTGTTCTTAAGTAAGCTTCCTCTTATGTATACAATGTGTGTTTGGCGCAGTAGCTCAAATACATCCCCCATCACGCAGTTCTTAACAATGAGGTATCAATATGGAGCAAAAACACCCTTTAAAAGAACATGAAACCATCATAAACCTTAAGCTCCACCTTCCCACTCAATTCATCATCATTTGAGTTATAAAATACACTCCACTCTTCCCTAGTGATGATAGCTCTCTCAACCCCCTATCTCCACAAATAGACAAGATGTGAACAACTTTGTCAATCTTGAAAATCTCTCGTAAATCTCTAGTTATTAACATAACAAAGCCAAAGTCAAATCATTATAAAATTTCAAAATAGCAAAAGCACACCTTAAAGTGGATATGTAAAGAATTGAACCTACAACAAAATTCTATCAAGCACAAGTGATAAAATATACACCATATATAAGAATGACAAATGAATTTATGGCACTTCAAGAGAAATTTGAGAATGAAAAAGAGATAGGATAGATGTACAATCTTGAAATGGCTACATTACTTAAGGATACCAATAAGCCAATCTTGCAAATCATTGCATAAACCTTCTAAATATGATACTTGACATGATATATTCCCCATTGATAAAGAAAATGCACACACAAATGAGGCCAAATAATTGAATAAAACTTACCTAAAAACCATTGGACAATAATCTTTCCACTTAAAATCAACAAATTGATGTGGAGAAGTTGATCATAACCCTAATGTCCTTTGAAAATGTTTTTTCTTGGAATGATATATCCCCCACTATGATACCTTCGCTACCTCAAAACATTAAAGAATGCACCAAAGAAATTTCTTTCAGAAGCTCATTAATCAAAACACCGTGTACGTATGCTCACTCCACTATAAATGAATCAAATGCTTCTCAATCTTCCAAATTGTATCTTCTTGTAATTTGCATCACTTTTGCGTTGTTAAATCATCTTCTCTCAAGAAACCAATCAAGGGATTTGTGAATGTTCCATCAATAGTTCTTTGGGGACCCCATGCTTGTCACCTATAAGATGATTTGAAGCAAGGATCGCCTTAAAAGCAAGGTCAACATTCAAGTTGAAAGAGAAATGTATTTTTTTGTAGAAAGTGATCTTTAGTCCCCAAGACAACAACCTAACCACCCCAAAAAAATCAAATTCTTTAAGGCATAGCTGCATAACCCAATGCCCTTTAGTCTCCAAGACAACAACCTAACCACCCCAAAAAATCAAGTTCTTTAAGGCATAACTGCATAACATCCTTCTCCACCTAAATTTACAACAGAAGGCAATCAAGTAATGGATGACCTTCAAAATACGTGAAAATATGCCAATTAGCAAGCCAACACAAATTCACAATCAATGCCTTGTCCCCTCCACCTAAACCTAAAATAGAGAGATAGTCAAGTAATGAAGACCAAAATACATGGGTATATACCAATAAGTATGCAAACATAGATCTACAATCAATGATTTACCACTAAACTCATTTCATTCTCTACGCAATTCAACATTTTAAAAGATAAAGCTCAATTCATCATTCTCTACACAATTCTAACATTTTAAAATATCTATATTCATATTTGATTGTAGATGGACCAAGCAAAGAACAATGGCATTAAAGGAGACAAGAAAGAATCAAGAGAGAAACAAGGAAAATGCCTCTAAAACAACTATAGACCTATTATATTAAAGATGAGTTCTAAGTTTGCACCTGCCTCAAAAGGGGAATGTTTTGGCCATTTGCATGGCCCAAAATTATCTCCTTTCTTTGGCCTTCAATGCATCCATTGTCAATTATGTTGTAAGCTTCTTCCATAAAGACATGCACAACCAAATTTGTCCTAAATGATGATGGCACTAAATCAAAGGGGGTGAGGGGAGATGCAAGATGAAGCTTGATTGGTGAATAAGCACAACAAATCAACTAGCTAACTGTATGCATGCCATTGAGACAAAAGTGCCACTGTACTGCCGCTCACATGGTAATGGAAGAGTGCTACAATGTCAAGCTATAAGGGGTCAAAAAGTGCCATCTATATTTCTCTTTAAAAAAATTAATTTAATTTGGGGTGTGGCCCAAATTTTTCCTCCACCTAACTGAAGTGGCAATGAAGTAATTTGGACACCCAAAGTGGACCTCAAGATCCATTCAAAGGCCATTTACATGGCGACCAATAAGGCTCCAATCTATTGACCCCCTTAACTTTTCGGAGATAAAGGAGCAAAATAAGGTACACCACCATCAAATTGCAAGATGACATTAAGTGCAAAATCCTGAAGCAAATGTTACTTATGTTTAACCTAGCCAATGGATTTCAGTAAATACATGGATAATGGTATGCTTTCAACGACATGCACCCACCGTGATAGTGAACAATGAACTGTTCGACTTTTGCTTCTTTTTAAATCACTTGTAGGAATATTGCAAATCATTAAACCCACAACCATCACTAAGATTCTGTCAATGCAGGTGCCGCGTACACTCATGCAAACGCTTTTTCCTTTCAAAACTTGAATGCTTAGCTAAATAATTGAATTGGAATGTTCATCACAAACAGTGCTCGGAAAAACTTAAGAGCCAAGTCATGTGTCACTTTCATAATGAAAAAGAAGCATCGGCTGTCCATGGTTTAGGGCGAATGCGCATTCCACTCTACATTTGATCTGGGTTTTTACAGACGCAGATCGTGTGCATCTCTCTCGCACGCGCAGGCCACCAAACTTGGAAGGCAAATCTAGGCAGCAGGCTCGATCAATATGGATTGGATTCTCGGGAGACGACAGCCACGAGCTTACAAATGTAGCTCTCCAGTCTAGAAACTGGCACAAGAATGAAACTAGTTATAACCAATGCCTTCCTAATTTTCCCCTCGCCAGTCACGTACCATCAGAAACGCTGCACGATTCCAAGTGTTGGTGAGTACGTATGATCTTCATGCAGAACTCTGCAATTCCTTCTTTGGAGATTCAGGAGTACCAGGCCCTTTGATTGACTGCTTCGCATTCGCAGCAACTTGCTGCCTCTCCGCGATCTGATCAACCAAAAGAAAATGCCCTCATATCTCAGCATCTATTCAGAAATTTGCAAGCGCATAGCAATCGACAGGCAGAAGTCGCTGTAGCATACCTCCTTTGTAAGGTTAGAGGTTGCGTCTAGTTGCTTTCTGAGAGACTCGCGAAGATCTTGAAATTCCTGTTGAAAATTTTTGAGACACACACACACACACACACACACACACACTCACACTCTCTCTCTCTCTCTCTCTCTCTCTCTCTCTCTCTCTCTCTCTCTCTCTCTCTCTCTCTCTCTCTCTCTCTCTCTCTCTCTCTCTCTCTCTCTCTCTCTCTCTCTAACTTACGCTTCTTAACTGGTCCACCTCTGTGTTCAACGTGTTCCTGAGGTCTCCGAGCTCCTAATCACAAGACAGACATGGCTTTAAAGAAGAAATCATTAGGAATGATTTAACCAGAAAGTGAGACACCCTTAAGTGAACCTGTCTGTAGTTCTGGACTTGCGAGTCCAGCCGTCCCCTCCACTCCTGCAGATCCTGTCAAAATGAGTGTTAATAGGCTAACAGAACTCCTGAATTCATGAGATCTCACCTTATGCAATACGAAAAATGTAGACACGTTTAATTACCTGTTTCAAGCTTTGCACACGCGCTAGCAGCTCCGCTCGGGACTCTTTGAGATCCTGCAAGGACGGCGAATTTTTTATTATGTTTGAACTGCAGAGAATAGAGACACAGAGACAGACAGGTACCGTGAGCCTTGTTGAATCTGAAGCAAGGATAGATCCGACGCTCTGGCCAACAGCATTTTCATCCCCCTGCACTATCAGCCACGGTAGACAGAGACGAAGAAGAAGAAGGATGAGGAGAGACGAACGTAAAACAAGGGAAAAGGAATGAATCACACAATCACAGAGACAGATCGTCACCTCATGAGGAGGCGAGGACGCCATTGCTTCTGGTCTTGGCTACGAGTTCAAAATCGGAGGAAGAAGACGAACGGTGAATGAGAGGAGGAGAAGCAGACGATGACGATGATGACCTGTCGCGTTGCTTCAAAGAAAGGCTCGCAAACTTGGCGGGAAATATAAGTTAAGCCTTAAGGACAGCCCACACGGCAAAGTCCCGTAAGCCTCTTTCTTCTACCCACGCGGACCTCTTATGACGCCACCGTTGGCACTCGGCTTCCATGAAGTCAGTCTGCGCACCAAACAAGAGTAGAACGTCCCACCGACCAGTTAGCACATGCCACCTCCTATCATCTATGAACACCAGTGAGTTCATGGAGTACCCCACAGACTTTTGCAATCCCTGACCAGTTAAATCCACATTGTTAAATGTAGAAGCCACACGTGGAACTGACTCCATGGACTCATGCAAGTAGAACTCCCAAACCTCCCCTTTTAATTAGAAGCCCCCCTTTTCTCAAACCTACCCCTCTTCTCAAACCTCCCCTTTTTAATTAGAACTCTCTCTCTCTCTCTCTCTCTAGTAATCTCTCCCTCTCTCTTCTCCCTCCGCTTTTTAATACCCCCCCTCTCACATGTACTATACCTGTTCTCTCTCTCTCTCTCTATTCCCTCTCCTTTTTTTAATTAATTTAATTTTTATACAAACATCTTTTTCTCCCCCTTTTTAAATCAAATCTCTCTTTCTCTCTCTAAACTTTTTAATTTAAACTTTCCTTTTTTTTCTCCTCTTTTAGTTAAATCTTTTTTGAAATTTCCTTCCCCTTTTAATTAAATATTTTTAAGCCTTTTTTAAATTAAATTTTATTTGATAGTTTTTTCACATACTTTGAGCGAGGGGGGAAAGGGACAGAAAAAGAAAAGAGAGAGACAAAGACAGAGAGAGAATTATAGAGATAGGAAATATAAAATTTAAAAGGGAAATTTTTAAAAAAAAAGGAGAGAGAAGGAAAAAAGGCAGGGAGAAGAAAAGGAGGGAGAGAGAAAGAAGAATAGCTGGGAGAAAAGAAATGGATAGAGAGAGAAGAAAAAGAAAGAGGAAAAGAGGGAGAGAGAGGCTCTCTCTCCTTTTTTTATTAAATCAAACTTTTCACAAACGTCTTTTTCTCTCTCTTTTTAAATCAAAACACACACGCACACACACACACACACTCTCTCTCTCTCTCTCTCTCTCTCTCTCTCTCTCTCTCTCATTAAACTTTTTAATTTAAACTTCTCCCTTTTTTTTCTTTTCTTCATTTTTCTAATTAATATTTTTACAAGCTTTTTTAAAAGCCTCTTTTAATTAAACGTTTTTAAATATTTTTTCTAATTGACGTAATTTTTTACATACTTTGAGAGAGAGTGAGGAGGGGAAGAAGAAGAAGGAGAGAGAGAGAGAGAGAGTGTGTGTGTGTGTGTGTGTGTGTGTGTGAAAAGAGAAAAGCCTTTTTTTAAATTAAACCTTTTTTAACATAGTTTTTTAAGAGAGAAAGAGAGAGAGAGGAAATAAGAGGGGGAAGAAGAAAGGAAATAGAAAAATAGAGAGAGAAGAAAAAGTATAGAGAGAGAAAGGAGAGCAAGAGAAAAAAACTTGAGAGAGGAAAAGAAAAATGAGAAGAGAGTGTGTGAGAGAAAGAACTAAAAACTGAGAGAAAGATACAAAGAGAAGAAAAGAAAGAAGAGGAGAGAGAGAGAGAGAGAGAGAGAATAAAAAAGGGAAAAAGAGAAAGAGAGAGAATATGAATACAAAGAGAGAGGATTATAGAGAGAGAAAATATAAAATTTTAAGAGAGAAAAATAAAATATTTAAAGAGAATTGAGAGAGACGAAAAAGAGAGGAGAGAGGGGGAGAGAGAAATAGAGAGAAGAAAACTTGGGAGAGAATAAAAGGAGAGAGAGAGAGAGAAAGTGGGGAGAGAAGAAAATGAGAGAGGGAGAAGAAAAACAAGGAGAGACAAAGAGAAAACAAGGAGATGAGAGAAAATAAACTAAAATAAAAGGTAAAGAGAGAGAGAGAGAGAGAGAGAGAGAATCAGACAAGGAGTTGGGGGGAGAGAGAGAGAGAGAGAGAGAGAGAGAGCAGGAAATAATTAAAAACAGAGAGAGGAAAAGAGGAGAAATGGATTGTTGAGTAAAGCACATGGCAACTTCACTTGCCGCTTCACGATAGCTTCGCAAACACTATAACCATAAGCAAGCTACAAAGCATCAAGCAAGTACCCATATAAAATATACAAAGTAATAAAACCCATCTGAAAAAGTCTTTTCTTTCATAAGCATTGTTAGGTAGTAATGGAGCACCCATGACATTGTGCAATGGTAAAGTGTGCGTTGTTGCAGCACATAGGGTTGAAGGTCACTACAAGGGTTTGGCAAGAAAACTACACAAGATAGATGGAGATGTGTCTTCAAGAGATAAGTAGATTACAGTGAATGTTTAATGGTTCAAGAGGTATTTCACTGTCAATCACGAGGGTTTGAGATAGAAAAATATATGGGGGTTCAAGAGCTTAGACTTCGGAGATGGTAGAGATAAGAGAAGGGTTGAAGGTTTCAAGCCAAGTTCTTGAATATGTTAATAGAGCTTCCAACTGTATGTTCTTAGCAAATATCACAAGAGTATTATCTCATAAGTGCTAACTCAAATCAAGCTTTGTTTTCTTGACTGTAAGAGCAATCACAATTTATAAAATTAGGTACAATATGATGTCATTTATCATAAACAACTCAGCATCCCATCATTCATACATGATGCCATAGCATAAATCAACTTTGCATGATTACATTCAATGTAGACTGTTAGGGACAAAAGCTTATGAGTCAATTACAAGGCTTGTAGGGCAAAGAGACTTGCTTCAAGAGAGCTTCAAATTGAGTTCATGATAAGGATAAGTTACCATAGCCAAGAAATAAGAGAAAAAACTCCTCTTAATTCAACTCAAAGCATCTATGAATGATCTACAAACATCGCCCTGCCATAGGGGCACATAATACTTACATATTATGACAATATGTCTTCTGTAGAGTAAGAAATGAATTAAAAAAACATTGTTGTAGCTAATTCTCTAAATATGGCTAAAGATATCATGGAAGAGAAGGGGTTCGAAGAAATAGAAGACGTAAAAGAATATTCACAAAAATAAATAGAAAACATAGAAGAATACTAATAGAGATAAAGCTAGTCGGTTTATTCATGCATTATGAGAAGATAAATCTCTAATAGACAAAAACATGTATAAAATAATACCTTCCTCTATACTACTCATATCGCCAATCCGATGCTTCCATTGGCTCCGAAAGGGGGTAAAATATCAAAACATCTGACCAGAATTCAACCAGATCACTCCTTCTTCATCTCCCACTTTGGAGTGTTGTTCATTGTCTAAAAACAGTGATCGCGTGTCACGCGATTTCGTCAATCTCTATTTTTACATAAAATCCTCTCAAATTAGCTGAAAGCTACATGCTTTCTTTTACATGTTATCATAATTTAGAAGTTGTCTACAATTTTATAGATTTTTATGAGAGATAATATCTAAAATATAAAAAATTGGCTAAAACTTGTCAAAAAATCTAATATTTTTGAACCATGGACACTAACACTAATGTCTAAAATGGCATTGGATCTCTAAATCAATAAGAAAACCGCACACTAGATTTTTTTACATGGTGTGCACGTAGCGGCACAACAGCGTGTTTCTTTTGTACAAATGTTCACTAACATTGGTATTCAATAACTTTCTTTTACATGAAAAGGAAACTTAAATAAACTACCAAAAAGAAACTCGCATCTAAAAATAATCAAAAATCTAAGAGAAGATCTAGCTACAAAAGGTGCTAATACCTTTGTGCTAGGACTCACACGAGCACAAGCCCCAAGGACAGTTATAAAGCTCTCTCTCTCTCTCTCTCTCTCTCTCTCTCTCTCTCTCTCTCTCTCTCTCTCTCTCTCTCTCTCTCTCTCTCTCTCTCAACACCTTCCACATTGACTATAGCCTCTCAAATGGAGAGAGCATTAGTTCATGCATTGCATCCGCCTACTACCACTTCCTCATAACTCGATGATGGAAGAGTGCTTATCCTCTTCTCCCCTACCAATACAAAATAGTGCCTCCCTTCATACATCTCCATATGCATCTAAAAATATAAATCCTTGGTATAAACATGCCTCATCTCGTCAAGCTGGTCCCAACATCTTCAAGTACAAATTGATCGATTTGTTTGAGATTTCCTTCTCAAATATTCTTCTACAATATGGTAATAGTTTTGAACTTGGAAAAATGACGCCATGAGCAAATCTTTCAAGAGAGTCTAGCTAATGGACTATGGCTCTTCTAGTAATTATATCTCATTAACCATGACATGGAGTTTCTATTGATTTCAATTACACCCAACCTTACAAATAGCTACATATTGGAAGCCTAGTTAGTGGTTATGCATCATATCACACAGCTCAAATGCATGGCAAGTTGTCTTTACAAGGAGAATAGACAAATAGCTGTAGTGTGAAACTTCATGAGCTTCATTTGGCTGCAAGGCAAGTTTGCTAGTTCTCCACCAATAGATAAAGTGATGTTTTGGCATGGTTGGCATGATTTTGAATCTCTCAAGGTTACACCTCACTCATTTCAGGTTTTTGTGAGCAAAGGGAAGCAAATGTGCAATTTTGCTTCCCTTTTCTCACAAAAATTAAATCAAATAGCACACTTAGTATGTAACATCAAACAGTGTACTTCAATTACCCTCATGCAACTTCAAAATGGGCATAAGGCCTAAAGATGGGGATGATGTCCTAATAATTAGAGCTTGGGCTCATAATCATGGGGCTATTAGTTCAAGTCTTGTCAGGTGCATCTCTTGGTTGGCACAACTACATTAGCATATTGTGTTAAGTCTAGACTCTAGTTGCCCACTCAAGAGGATCCTAGTGCATCAAGATCCATGTTCAATTTTATTTTCTAGCTATTGTATCTACACACATGAACAATCTTATTGCTATGGCTCTTTCTTACTCTCAAGAGAGGAGATGCCCCCCTTGCGGGTGTTCAAGAGTATGCATTATATCAAGGGACAAAAAGCCTAAAGATTAGAACATACATCAAAGGGTACAACTCAAAATTTGCATGTGAATATTTCTATTTGTGAAGGAACAATGCCAATGTGGCCCTCACGTTGCTATCTTGACTTATATTTAGGAGGTACCTTACATTGCCATGTGAATGAATGCAGCGTGACTGAAAACTCTAAGGAAGACTACTAGTAGAAGATTGTACGTGTTTGCCTATGGGATTGGTCTTACATGTGTATTTGTTGAGTGTATGCAATAAATGGTCAACTCTCATGAGGATTAAACTTGCTTCACAATTCAATTAGTGAAAATAAGTCATGAACCTTCAAATAGGTGGTGTAAAGTGGCCTATTTAAATAACTTTAGGCATGTTTTACATCAAGATCAATGAGTGGAAGACCAAGAGCAACAACTCACAAAATCCATTGTAATTTTTGAGTGCAAAAAGGCTTGTTTGAACTACAAGGAAAGAGGTAAGGTACTCTAGCATTTGCATGCTAAAACTAATTTGTGGAATGTTTTTAATGAATCTTGCATTGTTGCTATTATAATGGGTTGCAACATTGATGTTAGAAGCTAAAAGAAGAGTAATTTTTGTGACCCACAACAAGATTATTCATGTTTGTATGGGCTACATAGGTTCCGATCTATGCTCATGAATGAATGGGACCGTTTTTGAGCCATAAACATATTGTTTGTTCTTTAAACTTGTGTATTGTGATTCTAATGAATATGGATTGAATATATTTGGGTTTGTGCTGAACCATTAGCCTCAAATCTTGGTCTATATGCTAATGTACCTGCTATATATGGTTTGGACACAAGCTTTTGTGCCATTGATATAATCTACAATTGGGATTCTTACATATTTTGGTTTCCTATTGTTTTAAACCATCTTCTTCTATGGAATTTATACTCTTTGTCCTTCAAGCTCTTCTTCTCCAAGTCATTGTGACTTTTGGCCATACACACTAAATACCTTGACATATTTGTTAAATTCGATGTGAAAGACCAAAGAAAGAGTTCTATAGCATGGATGATGACACAGGTCAATCTAATGATGTGAGGTAATTGCTTTAGACTTGCTAAGCATGAGTCAATTGTGATAAAAGCATTGTAGGATTTTGAAAGTTGGGTAAAGCTGTTTTTGATAGATGGAATGTATCGAAGTATTTGAAGGTGTATGTAAAGAATTGAAGGTGTATACAAAGTGTCGCATGATGTATGATATACCTTGCATGATCTAGAAACTATTATGGTACAATATATGTAGTATTGTTTATAGGTTTGCAAAATTGATGCTAAATGCATAGATGGGTTCACAATACATCTTAAAGTATGCATAAGTCATGCAAAATATAGACTCTCTTGTGAATCTCGAAAAGTCATTAAAGCTCACATGCAAGTGATAAATATATTATCCACCCCCCCCCCCCCTCCCAGCACACACACACACACAACACAAATAGCACCAATACAATGTAAGTGCAAAGGTTTCCAAACATGGAAGTATCTCTAAGGATTAACATATCTAGAAAGACGGTTGAGTGATTGGAGTTGTGTGGGTGTGGGTGTACATGTGCTTGCTTATGTCTTTAAATAGTCATTTTTCAAGGATTTAGACAAAGACTAATGTGCTAGACCTTGATTAGAATTTATGGAATCTCTGGAGTGCCTAAAAAGACAAATAGGCATGTATACATAAGTACAAAGATGTCCAAAATATGCATCTATATATTAGTGTAAAGATATCCAAAATTAAAATGCAAATATATATATAAGGGGTGACTTAAGTGATGTGTAATAGCAAAGGCACTAATAGTACCAAATAATCACTCCATGAAGAATTATGTGCAAACATTGAAGTTTCCTTTGTTGATTTTGCTACACATATATAGCTTCAATAAAATCTTTTACATTTCCATTTGTTAGTTAGTTAGAAGAAGGCTTCTCAAACCCAAAAGTTGAGGCAAACAACAAATAGGAGCAAATAAGGGCTTCTTAATCAAAATCTTCCAACCTAAGAGCAATTGAGAGAGGGGTAGGACAAAAGGCATGCATACACTCAACAAAAATTGAAAATATTGTATCAAAAATCAAGAGGCCAAAGCTATCAATGGAGAAAACATCCCCCAAGTCACTACACTTGAAAATTACTACTGAAAAAGAACCTACTCCTATCCTTGCAAGCATTGTGAACTCACCTATCATTGCGTAAAATATGCTAAGATATTTCTTAGGTAGTCAAAACCTTGGCCATTGATTTTGTTAATTCATATACTCCCAAAGTTATCTAGTTTGGTTTGTGAAAATATGCAGATTTCCTAAAAATGCCCCCCCCCCCCCCCCCACGCATTAGATAGTTATACTATTAAGTAAAAAGTGAATTTGTAGAGTGTTGCTTCAAGAAATACATCAATGGCATGCCTAAGTACTTGACTTGGCTAACTTTTTACTAAAAGTTTGCAAACCCAATGATTGAGACTAAGCTTCCTAAGCATATATACATAGTGTCATGCTAGTCACTAATCATGGGAGCTAGAGAGATCCATCAACCAAAGGGCATGTTGTTCCTAAAATTGAATCCAATCTTTCTTATTTTTGTTAAGTGTGTGTATGTCTTTTACCCTACCCCTATCTTATCTATTTTCATGAAAATATTGCATTGTCAGTCTTTAGAACTATTGCGTTATCAGTGTAGCAATTGTCAGTCTCAAATAATAATAATTTACACACACCAATAGCACGAGTTTGAAATTGGTTGTGTGCATGCAATATAGAATGATATAGAGAAGATTGGAATGGTACACAATCTACATGAAAATTTATATTCATTATGGTGATTTTGTGTAGCACAACCAAATGCTTCACGGCTTCGGAAGGTGCGAATGCCATCTAGCTAGTTCACACTCACTCGATGAGCACTCTTGTTTGCCTCTAGTGGGAATATTTCTAATTTTATATTGTAGACATTGGCCTTTAGAGTCTATAGGATCTCTCTATATGCTCATTGGTTTATGTAGATCTTGTTTTTATAGCTATTGATCACTGTGGGCTGATCTTTATTTGATATTTGGGTCTCTAATACTTGCTCATGTGAGACAAATTGTTAGTCATGGATACATGCTTCCCATGCACGATGAATAAAGAGCTCAATGCTATTATCAATCTTGTGTTTCCTATCTATTGTGGGTTTGATTAAGACTTGTATTAGTGTCTTTCTCTCATCTCAACATATTCCAATATTATTATTTACTAACTAGTTAATTGTGTACAAATTACTTTTGTCTCTCTAAAAGCACTCGTCTCTAGGAAAAAATACTCTTTTTGTGAAAAAGTAAATTTTTATAATATTGAAATCATTGTTTTGCTTATTGATTGAGGATCATCTCTTCTTCTATTCCTCATCCTTATTTTCACAAATTTGGCTTAAGGTAGAAGTTGCATACCATCATATGTACTTGTTGCAAGGAAAACCTTGTGCATTCTCTCCCTATATCACTGCTATTTGGTTTCGCATGCATAGGACATTTTAATGGATTCAAAGGTGAGCCAAACTTCTAGAAAGCCTAAACTGTTGTCCCATTGTTAACCCAAGTTGAGATGGTGGAAAAAGGAAGGAAAAAGTGGATAAAAGAGGGAAAAAGAGCAAAGACATGCAGGCGGCCTCTAAAGCTAAGTTGGGGCAAAAAGTGGAAATTTAAATGGAAGGCACCTCAAAAAGCTCTAAAAACTCTTGTAAAAGAGCGCCAGGCTCCCTCCTGTGCCAAATATAAAATATTAGACAAGTGTAGGCTAGAGGCATAAGGCTAGAAGAGGAAAATAGAGAAATGACCTTGCCACAACGGCCGGTCATGTAAAAAAAAAGGGATGGGTGCCCATGGGAATTTAGGATTTTGTATATAAAATCTAAAAAGTGAATGGAAGCTCATTCTTTGGTGTGTGACTAATTAGAGTTCTCTTCTTCTTCTCTTCTTCTCTCCTCCTTGCTTATGTGTGCTCTTGAGAGAGGGAGTGTGAGAGTGTGAGGGAGTGGAGTGAGTGTGTGGGAGTGAGGGATCAAGAGGGTGAAGCTCTTCACCATCTCCTCTTCTCTTCTCTTCTCTTTTCTTGTGCGTGCGGCTATGGTGGATGGAGCTTGGAGATGGAGGAGGCTTGAGGATGTTTGAGCTAGCATCTAGGATCGTGGAGCTACTGGCGTGTGCAAGAGAGGAGGCAACTCATTTTGGCATCAAGGTAAGCTCACTACACTCGTAGGATTGACAACGCATCGGCTAGGTGAGAGATAGCCATTAGAGGTCACTTGGAACGCTTAAAACAATAAGTGGTCAGTGGGTCTTGGCGGTTGAGCGTGAGCTCCCACATTTTGGTTCCGTTGTTGAGACAAAGGATTCAAGCTTGAGCACTTGCGCGCCTCATATCGAGCATCGAAGTAAGGGATTCATCCCCGAACCGGAGCTTGAGATAGGTAGGAAGTTGGGTTTTTTGATCTTCGAAGCAAGTAAGTATTTTGGGTTATTTTATTTGTTTGATGATTGGAAAACATGGAGAAATCATTTCAGTTTTTTACTTTCGATTCTTGTTGCATTTAGCGTAGGTTAGGACTAGGAAATTGAATCCGAAAAGGGTGGGGTTTACCGTTGCAAAACATGGCAAAATAGGGCACAAATCATGCAAAAAATGACAAAAAGATTGCTTGGGATGCTTAATGTCAGCAAGTGAGTGATTGGGAGAGTCCAAACCTTACCCGAGAAGGGGTTTAAGAGCCAAGAGGCCAAGGGAGAGCTCATTTGCAACCCTTGTACAAAGAGAGAGAGAGAGAGAGAGCCCGCGGAGAATCGATTCGATCTTGTCGCCGAAGAGCCTACCGATCACTTCATGTATATCGATCACTTCCCCTTGCACCCTAGTTGTGATCTGGAAGGTTATGCGTGAAATGATTAGCTAAATCGTTAGTGTTGATTAAAATCGCCTCAGTGCTGCCACGTTGCGCAAACTCAGTCCGTCCGAGCGGCCAGCTTTTGGTCTAAGTCCCACAATTGGTCCTCGGCCCTTTGTCTTTTGGCCGACTTGGCCCCAAAACCCTACTCAGCTCACTATCGCTCGGACCACCTGACTCGGCCCACTTAACTTGGACACCTACCACCTAGCTCGTCCGAATCGACCATTCGGACCAACTTTGAAATTCAACCCTCGGTCTTGCTGATTCGGCCCAACCCCACTCGGACAAGTTGATATTCCAGCCCGGTCGAACTCAGCCACTCGGCTCTCGGCCCACCTGACTCGGCCCTCGGCCCACTCGCCCACTCGGCCCTCGGACAACCACACTCGAACTGGTCGAATAAGACATTCGGACTAGTTATATTCGGCCCTTGGCTCTCGGACGAGCCAAATCGGGCATTCGGCCCTTGCAATTCAGACGAGTTGGGACCTTTTTAAATTTTCCAGAAATTTGACCAGACCTAACTAGAGCTCAGCCGCACCACTTGCCATGAGTCCTCCTGACGCTCAAAACTCGATTCTAGCACAAGGAATAGGTAAAATCGTAAGGCGCAGTCACTTAGCAGCTTGTGTAGGCTGTCGTGAGACCTAGAGTCCTACAGACAACCCGCTGAGCCATAAAACCTGACCAGACCAAGAACGAGCGAGGCAACGTGGCAGGAAAACCCAAAACCCTGTCAAGACGATCATAGAATTGATCGACGAGCCAATTGGGCCCAAAATAAAGTGAGAGTGCGTGAGACGCTTAGATATTGTTTGCTGCACTCACCTTGAATTTCTGCACTCGAAGTACACTTAAGGAAAACTGAAAGCCTGATTGAGCACAAGTGCACGGGAAGGAAAACACACACTGAGAGGAGATAAATTGAGGATTGTATTTAATAAGTCAAGAAACTCACTCAGATAAACAACTCAAGGAATCCACCAATAGGAGAAGGCCCCAAGGACACAAACTATTGACACACGGAGTAGGACCAAGCAAGCGGCGCCAAGGAGGTGGATTTGACAAACTTACTCAACCTGATCGATAGCTTGGTGAAGCACGAGAATACAACGATGGCAGAAGAAAACCCAGATTGCAGGCCGAACGAGGAACTCGACTTAGAAGTCTTTCCAAAGGCGATTCAACAACTGGTGAGTAGCTACGATGTGCACGCCCAGTATGAGCACCACGGCAAGACAACAGATGCCATCATCGCAGACTTAGAAGAGGAGAGAAAGCTAGCCCACAAGGCACTGCAAAGTATAGTAGAGTACAACAGAGACCACTATACTAGGAGCCAAAGGCAAAGCACAGAATTGCGCGAGGTTCAATGGGTGCTGAACCTAGCCGATAGAAATCGAACTAATCACGAGAGAGCCCTAGAAGGAGACTTAACACTAAGCGAGCTTCTCATGAAGTGACTATTAGACAACACAACAGCAGAGCAAGGTGCCGCAGCACTAGCAACATCACTACTAACAGGATTAGGAGCAAACCAAGGCTCCAAGAGCCATTTCAAAATCCCAATAGTTGCTAAGCAGCTCGACAAGCACCAGCCCCATGACGATCCATACAGTTTCGTGGAGGGATTCGAACAAGTTTGCGAAGCCAATGGCCTCACCGACCTGACTCAGCACTTCCAAGCATTCAAGCTTTGCTTAGTTGACAAGGGTAGGACTTGGCATACAAGTTTAGATGCCACAGAGTGAGCCAACTTCAACGGCCTTAAGAATCTCTTCATCAAGAGATTTGCTGAGCCTGGATACTCCGACAATTTGCTAGTGTGACTGATGAATGTCAAGCAGAAGGAGAATGAGGACATTCGCAATTATGTGACCCACGTGAGGAGTCTCTTCAAGAGAATCCCTACGGGCGAATGACCAACCGAAAGAGCAGTGTCAACTGTGTTCATCAGTGGAATTCTAAATGAGGAACTATATAAGGATTTGGCAAGCAACTCAAGCTTGTAGCGAGATGTGCTAGCTAGGGTTTTTTAGGAAGCCATCAGAATTGACAACCAGCTGAAAGAGAGAAGCTTCAGGAGCTTAAACTCAAAGGAAACCAACTCATCGCGGAGCTTAGAGAGAGCTTTATCCTCTAGCGAACGATCAGACCCAACCACCCAAGATAAGGGAAAAGCCACTAAGACCAAACCAAGACTGGGCTGATGTAAAGATGGAAAAGCCACAGAGACAAACCAATACTGGGCTGATGTAAAGATGGAAATAGCCAAACTGCAAGACATGTTGAGATGACCAATGCGCCCACACGTCCAATGCGTGTACTGTGGGGTGGAAACAAAGATAAGGGAAAAGCCACCGAGACTGGGCTGATGTAAAGATGGAAATAGCCAAACTGCAAGACATGTTGAGACGACCAACGCGCCCACACGTCCAATGCGTGTACTGTGGGGTGGAAACCAAGATAAGGGAAAAGCCACCGAGACAAACTAAGACTGGGCTGATGTAAAGATGGAAATAGCCAAACTGCAAGACATGTTGAGACGACCAACGCGCCCACACGTCCAATGCGTGTACTGTGGGGTGGAAACCAAGATAAGGGACAAGCCACCGAGACAAACCAAGACTGGGCTGATGTAAAGATGGAAATAGACAAACTGCAAGACATGTTGAGACGACCAACGCGCCCACACATCCAATGCGTGTACTGTGGGGTGGAAACCACTTGCCAGTCAAGTGTCAAAACCCTAGGTCAAGACCTTACGCTAATTGCTTGCGCTAACTATGGTAGGTTCGATCACGACGTCACGCATTATAGATTACCAAGAAGACTTCCTTACTCGCAACCATACGGCCAACCCTACCTAGCGAATAGGCCACAGCCATTCTTCGAAAGGGGAGCCCCGTTGGCCCTTCCTGCACCTAACGACATTAAGTCAGCTATTCCTAGGGTGGACATAAACCCTACAGGCATACCTAGACCGCCTAGCCCCTACGTAACCCATCCATTGAGTGATGCTCCAATCCACTACGTGGAAGAGCCGATTGAGGAAGAGACTTACATATACCCTTATGTCTTGCACGATGATGAAGGCAACGCAGTCCTTATGGACTATTGACTAGTACCTGTGATGGCATTAGGAAGAGGACGAGGTAGAGGCCTAGGGGGGCAGACACAGGATCCAATCACCTGTTGGATGTGTGGTCACCCAGGGCATGTCTCATCACGCTGCTCGGAGAGGGAGCAAGAGAACATAGACAAAGTTGACCTAAGGTGTGTTGAGTGCGGGATCACTCATCTCTTCGTCGACTACCCAAAGTGAAAACCATCTTCGAGTTCAGCCAACGAGCCATCTGTCCCATTGGGACTGTTTGGTGTCGAGAACCTTGATGGGGAGGCCACACCTATCCCATTGTGGGTCATGACTTGTGCCCAGACGAAGCACGTCGGCATATCATTGTCAGGGCCTAGCAACCTCAATGCAGCAATCGATAGGGAAGAAGAGTCGTAGACAGAGAAAGAAGGGGCCTGAAGCTAAGGTTGCATTGAAAACTGAGAGCGCTACTACTCTGCCTATTGGAAAGAAGGTCACTGATACAAAGGCAGAAACTTTAGCCCTTAAGATGGCCAAAAAGGGAAGTGCTAAGGTAGGGAAATACCCGCATCCAAAGTGCCAACTGGAGGCCATAGAGAAAGTGAGTGAATGGGCGAAAGAGGCCCAAGAACACCTAAAGGACGATGAACCCATCCTAGAGGATGAGATAGATGATCTCTCCAGCATAAGTACACCGGTCTCACCCCCTTGATCAAAGTCGGGGGATGCGACTGCACCACAAGAAGTACCGCTTAGGCCAAGTCTTGATGCTGCAAGCCCGCAAATCAGTCATGGTCATTGGTCAAGATAAGCTGGATTAGGAGAGAGACGAGCAGCCAATGACCTCCTTACCACACTGGTGACCATCCCTATGACACTAAGTCTGGGAGATTTGCTTAAGTAGGATCCCACCCTCTGGTAAGACCTGAAATAGTGGGTCAAGGGATCACGAGAGCAAGATCCTGATTTGCACGACCATGATGCAGAGACACAAATACCAACTCTAACATTACACTCTGCACCAAAGTCCTTGCACGTTAATGCCTTCTGGGAGGGCACTGAGATGCATGCAGTCTTACTGGTCCTAGCCCTAAGCGACACAACGAGAAAGGGGATCGTAGACATGGGAGTTGGGTTTAGTGTGCTTATCCATGCAGTGCTTTAGACTTGGAAAAACCCACCTATTGAGACTGCTAAGTTCAATGTCACACCAAGCAAATGACATGAGAGTGAAACCACTCGAGGTGCTAAAAAATTGGCCAGTGAAGATCATAAGTGTCCAGTTCTCTGTTGGCTTTATAGTCATGAAGGGTATGGACTACGATATCCTATTAGGCCGACCTTGGATGCGCAATGCCAGAGTCATCGAAGATTGGGGTAATGGCTTAATCTTCCTTGGCAATAGAACGAATGTCGTGAGGGCAGATATGAACACTTGGAAGACCTCACTAGTCGACTTGGATGCCATCTCCGTGATGCTTAAAGGGAACGCTCAAGTCAAGAAGTCCTATGGACCCTTGACTAAGTACATCCATGCCTAGAAGACAAGCGAGATTGGATGCATGTTCTTGCTACAATCGTCCTGCCATTCTCGGATCATGAGGCATACGAGCAAGCCATCAAAACAATAGGTAAGTCTAAAGATGCACCCTCCGTATCAGTTTGCATAATGGCTGGAACCCTTCAGGGGAGACTTAAACATGTCACCTTCCAAGTGCCCAATAACAAGAGAGAAATCCAGGAGATTCTGGAATATTTTACGGGCAAGCTAGCTGACAACCCAACAGCAAACTTCAAACCACTCCAGGATTTCTTAGATGAATCCAAGTGGTAGTGGATTGGGGTGCATGACTTGAATCTCATGTACAACTGGGCCCTGATCCATGATCAAAGACAAGGGAGATACCAAGTCCTAGGAGACGACAAGCAATCTAACGAAGAGGACTCCAATGACGAATATGAAGACTACCAATTGTTCAATGACAAAGGCGAGGGTGAGATGGATACCGTAGAATATGACACTGAGGGACGGGAAATAGAACAAATACGGGCAAACTCCAAGGCACAGAAAAAGAGTGCCTTCAAGATCAAGCAAGGGGTCATGCGCAGCAACAATTGCGATCTCACCTGGTTGGAACACGTAAGGGCCATAGATTTCAATCAAGCAGGCCTAACCTAGCCCGGTACGACACCAGTACTTTGAACAGAGTCACCCTATGAGTGGCGACCACTAGGGGAGACCACCTCTTCTAGTGCAAACAGGGAGTTCGACTCTAAGTCGGAGGTAAGTTCATATAGTGACCCAGATATACCTAGGCCGTCCAAGACACACCAAAGGGGACCTACCCATCCACTTGAGGTGCAGACGATTGAAAGAGGAAAGGATAAAACAACCTAAGGACACACGAACGGAAGAACAGAGAAAGCCCCATGACCTCCCTAAAAGATTTATGAAATTCAAAAAAGGGGATAGGATAGTGATCTTGTTGGGTACCAAACGTCAAGGGCAAACGAGTGAACCGAGCCAAGGTGAAGGAGGTGAACCTAGCTCAGGAAGGAGAGACACCCCGACCGGCCTTCATTGCCGATGACCTGATTGAGTAAGAGGAAATGTATTCGCTTGGTCCTTAGAAGAGCTTAAGGGGGTAGATTTGAGTGTAGTGACTCATAACATACCCATGACACCAGATGCTATGCCGATCAAGCAACGACCATACCCTATGAATCTAAAACACGCTCAAGCGGTCAAGGAAGAGATTGACAAGTTGATGAGAGCAGTATTCATTTACGAAATTGAGCACATGGATTGGGTATCACCCATAGTCATTGTCATGAAGAAGAACAAAAAAATCAGAGTGTGTGTCAATTACAAGAAGGTGAACGCTGCTACTAAGAGGAACAACTATCCATTTCCATACACCGAGCACATGCTTGAAAGAGTGGCTGGCAAGAAAGCCTACAGTTTTCTGGATGGCTTCTCGGGATACTGTTACCGTCTTTTCGATCGTGTGTCTGCAGTACAAAGGAGTGGAAAATGAAAAGAAGAGAAAATAGCAAAAAGGCACAGGATAAAAGCAGAAAAAGATAAAAACAGAAAAAGGTGCCTTGACCGGCAACCAATCCCTGAAAAATTCAAATGTTCGAACACGACCCGCAAGAAGCTTCGGTGTCGGGCCAAGGCAACGAAAGAGGAAAAAGGCGCACCATTAAAATGTGGAAGCGCCCTCGAATCTGTGTAAAAGAGTGCCAGGCTTGCCCCTGTGCAAAGTGTAGGCATTAGTTGGGAATAGGATAAATTAGAATGGTGGGAAACGAGAAAAAGGGCCTAGGCTACGGCCGGCCATGTAAAAGAGGAATGACCGCCCAAAAAGGATTTAGGGCTTTCTATATAAAGTTGAAAAGAGAATGAGAAGCTCATTCTTTGGTGTGTGGCAAAAAGAGTCTTCTTCGTCCTCTCTTCTTCTCTCCTTCTTGTTTGTGTGTGCTCTTGAGAGAGGGAATGTGAGAGTGTGAGGGAGTGAGTGTGTGTGAGAGTGAGGGATCAAGAGGGTGAAGCTCTTCACCATCTCCTCTCCTCTTCTTCTCTTCTCTTCTCTTTACTTGTGCGCGCGACTATGGAGGATGGAGCTTGGAGATGGAGGAGGCTTGAGGATGCTTGAGCTAGCATCAAGAATCGTGGAGCTACCAGAGTGTAAGAGAGAGGAGGGTACTCGATCGGGCATCAAGGTAAGCTCACAACACTCGTAGGATCGATGACGCGTCGGCTAGGTGAGAGATAGCCATTAGAGCTTGCTTGAAACGCTCGAAACAATAAGCGGTCCGTGGGTCTTGGCGGTTGAGTGAAAGCTCCCACATTTTGGTTCCGTTGCCGGGACCAACGGATTCAAGCTTGAGCACTTGCGCACCTCATATCGAGTGCACCGAAGTAGGGTATTCATCCCCGAAACGGAGCTTGAGATAGGTAGGAAGTTGGGTGTTTTCGATCTTCAAAACATGTAAGTATTTTGGGATATTCTAGTTGTTTGATGATTGGAAAACATGGAGAAATTGGTTCAATATTTTGCTTTCGATTTATGTTGTGTTTAGAGTAGGTTAACAGTAGGAAATCACACCCGAGAGGCAGAGGGTTGCCACGGTAAAACAGGGAGAAAATCGGGAAAAACAGGGGAAAAATGAAAGAAATGCGCTTTTGAATGTGTAGAAATCACTAGGACAGTAATCTGTAGTGTCCAGGGAATAAGCAGCAAGGTATAAGTTCTGGAAGGGCAAGGGAATCCTCATTTGCAACCAGCTGAGAGAGAGAGAGAGAGAGAGAGAGAGAGAGAGAGAGAGAGAGAGAGCTTGGGCGACCATTCGATCGATCAGGGCACGGAGTGACATTGCATTCGGCGATCCCCAGGTACATAGATCTCTCCCTCACCACTCCAACCTCATTACTGGTGAATTTCGTGGTCTATAGTAATAGATATCTGGAGATTTTGGAGGAATCCGTCCTCGAAAGTTCGTCAGGTCAACGGAATCAAACACCCGACTCAATGTCCGATTCCCAGAATCGGACACTTGGACAACTGTCAGATCGGACCACCCCGTTCGGTTTGGATGCTCGGATACTCGAATACTCGGACGCTCAGACTCAGACCAACCCTGTCCGATCGGACGAATTAGGACACGTCAGCAATCGGACCACCGGTCCGGTCCGAGTCCCAGAATCGAACCCGCCCATAATCGGACCACCAGAATCGGACACTCGGACCAGCCCGTTCGATTTTGAAAATCGGACCATCCTGTTCGATCGGACCACTCGGACGAATCAGACAACCCAAAATCGAACAAGTCCAGAATCGGACCACCCTTGTTCGATTCATTGGACACTCGCCTGTTCGATTTTGAAAATCAGACACTCGGACTCTGAGACTCGAACTACTCAACTCTGACCCACCTGGTCCGATTCCCAGAATCGGACCACTGGTAAATTGGACGTCCGATTCCCAAAGTCGGACAAAAAAAAAATCAAAACTTGACCCCCACGAGCAACTGGAAGTACAATCTGCTCCAGGACAACATGGCGAACTCCTTGTAGGCAGTTCGCGACGTAGGAGTCAAGACCAAGGGACAATACTGGAGCACTCCCCAGCGACCTACCCCCTAGTAAACGGTGAGAAGCAGCGCAGACCCTAGAATCCACTAGGACGGCCAGGACTTGAGTAACAAAGCCTATCAGGCCCGAAACCAGCGAGTGTGAGTAAAACGCCGGAAAATTGCTTGCAATACTCACGTTGAATTTCCGCACTTGAAGTACACTTAGGAAAGCTGAAAGCCTGATTGGGCACAAGTGCACGAGGAACAACACACTCACCGAGTGACCATAAATTGAGAATTGTATTCAGTAGTTAAAGGAACTCACCCAGATAAATCGCTCAAAAAACCCACCGATAGGAGAGGACCCAAGACGTAGACAAACATGCGAAGCGCAGGGTAGAACCAAGCAAGGAGCGCTAACGACAAGGATCTGTCACGACTAGTCAACCTGATCGACAGCGCAGCGAGGCGCAATAATTCGACCATGACAGAAGAAAGCTCAGACCATCGGTCTACCGAGGAGCTCGATGTGAGTGTATTCCCAGACGCTATACAGCAGATGGTGAGCAATTACGATGCGCACGCCTAGTACGAGCACCGTGGCAGGACAATAGATGCAATCATTGCAGACCTAGAATAGGAGAGAAGGCTAGCACGTAAAGCATTATAAGGCATAGCTGATTATAATAGGGATCAACAGGCTAGGAGCCAAAGGCAAAGCATGGAGCTGCATGAGGTGCAGCGAGTGCTGAACTTGGCTGGTCGGAACCAAACAGACCATGAGAGAGCACTAGAGGGAGACCTGACGCTGAGCGAGCTCCTCATGAAACGGCTGCTCAATAACATCGCAGTAGAGCAGAGTGCCATTGCATTAGCGACGTCTCTGCTTGCAGGATTAGGGGCAAACCAGGGCTCAAAGAGCCAAGCCAAAATACCGATTGTTGCCAAGCAACTCGACAAGTACCAACCGCATGACGATCCGTATAGCTTCATTGAGTAGTTTGAGCAAGTCTGTGAAGCCAATGGCCTCAACGACCAGACTCAACATTCGCAAGCATTCGGACTTTGCTTAAGCGATAAGGGTAGGATGTGGTATACAAGCCTGGATGCCGTGGAACAAGCCAACTTCAATAATCTCAAGGATCTCTTTGTCAAGAGATTCACCGAGCCCGAATACTCCGACAACTTGCTAGTATGCTTGATGAATGTCAAATAGAAGGAGAAGGAGGACATCCGTGACTACGTGACCCATGTGAGAAGTCTCTTTAAGAGAATCCCTTTAGGCGAGCGACCGACTGACAGAGCAGTTTCAACTGTATTCATCAACGGAATTAGAGATGAGGAGTTATATAAGGCATTAGCAGGCAATTCAAGCTTGCAGCGGGACGTGGTGGCTAGAGTTTTTGAGGAAGCCATCAGAGTCGATGACTAGCTGAAAGAGCGAAGCTCTAGGAGCTCAACTCTGGAAGAGACTAACCCACGAAGCTTAGAGCGAACATCAGCCTCTAGTAAGCGGTCAAACCCATCATCCCAAGATAAGGGGA
Source organism: Lygodium microphyllum (assembly GCF_053477565.2). Classification (NCBI taxonomy): domain Eukaryota; kingdom Viridiplantae; phylum Streptophyta; class Polypodiopsida; order Schizaeales; family Lygodiaceae; genus Lygodium; species Lygodium microphyllum. The sequence continues at coordinate 33,014,857 of NC_141140.1, read as the reverse complement.
AGACCACCGAGACAGACCAAGGCTTGGCTAAAGTCAAGATGGAATTAGCCTAGATACAAGACATGTTGAGACGACCAACGCGCCCGCACATCTAGTGCGTGTACTGTGGCGGAAACCACTTGCCAGCAGAGTGTCAAGACCCTAGGTCAAGACCTTGCGCTAATCGCAGTAGGTTCGGCCACGATGCCTCACATTGCAAACTACCACGAAGACTTCCATACTCGCAACCCTACGGCCAGCCTTATCTAGATAACAGGCTGCATCCATTCTTCGGAAGGGGAGACCCATTAGCTCTACCCGCGTCTAACGATATGAAACCAGTTGTCCCTAGAATGGACATAAATCCTACCGGCATTCCTAGACCGCCTGGTCCTTATGTGACCCACCCACCTAGCAACACTCCAGTACACTACATGGAGGAGCCTAGTGACGAGGAGACCTACATATACCCTTACGTCTCACATGACGATGAGGGCAACGCAATCCTCATGGATTATCGACCCATGCCGGTGATGGCGTTAGGACGAGGATGGGGTAGAGGCCTAGGAGGGCAACCACAGGATCCGGTCACTTGTTGGACTTGCGGACACCCCGGTCATGTCTCATCACGATGCCCTGAAAGAGAGCTACAAAATAGGGACAAAGCTTACCAAAGGTGCACATAGTGCGGAATCACCCATCTTTTCATAGACAACCCAAAGCGGAAGTCGTCCTCCGGCTTAGCTAATTTGCTATCCATCCCATTGGGACTGTTTGGTGTTGAAAACCCCGATGGGGAGGCCACACCTATTCCCTTGCGAGTTATGACCTGAGCCCAAACGAAGCAGGCCGGCATCTCTCTACCAGGACCTAGCAATCTTGATGCAACCTCAGTAGGAAAGAAAAGCCGTATGCGGAAAAAGAAGAGAGCGAAAGCTAAGGTCGCATTAAAGACCGACAGTGCTACGACCTTACCTAATGGGAAGAAAGTCTCTGATGCAGAGGCAGAGACTTTAGCCCCTAAAACAACTGAAAAGGGAAGCGCTAAGATAGGGGAATATCCACATCCAAAGCGGCAATTAGAGGCCATAGAAAAGGTGAAAGAATGGGTGAGGGAGGCTCAACAGCATCTCAAAGATGCTGAACCCATCATAGAGGACGAGATCAATGATCTCTCCAGCATGAGCACGCCAACGTCACCATCCCAACCTAAGTCAGCCGAAGCCACTGCGCCACAAGCAGTGCCGCTAAGACCAAGCCTAGACGCAACGGAGCCGCAGATCAGCCGTGGCCATTAGCCTGGACAGTCTAGGCTAAGAGAAGGGCGAGTATCCGACGACCTCTTGACTATGCTACTAACCACGCCTGTAACACTTAGCATGGGGGATCTGCTTAAGCAGCACCCTGCCCTATGGCAAAACCTTAAGCAGTGGGTCGAGGGATCGCAAGAGCAGGCCACGATAGACCCTCAAGACCAGGATGCAGAAACACAATTGCCAAGTCTAACATTGCACTCCGTGCCTAAATCCTTGCACGTCAACGCCTTTTGGGAGGCCTCTGAGATGCACGCAGTCTTGCCGGTCCTAGCCTTGGGGGACACAACAAGGAAGGGAATTGTGGGCACGAGAGCCGTGGTTAGTGTGCTTAGCCACGCAGTGCTGCAGACTTGGGGAAACCCGCTCGTTGAAGCTGCTCGGTTTAATGTCACGCTAGCAAACGGTATGAGAGTGAAGCCTTTCGGGGTCTTGAAGAATTGGCCAGTGAAGATCGCAGATGTCCAGTTCTCTGTCGACTTTATAGTCATGAAGGGAGTGGACTATGATATCCTATTAGGCCGACCCTAGATGCGCAATGCTAGAGTCATCGAAGATTGGGATAACAACTTGATCTTCCTTGGAAATAGAATTGACGCCGTAAGAATAGAGATGGACACTTGGAAGACCTCACCAGTCGACCTAGACGCCATCTCTGCTATGCTCAAAGGGAACACTCAGGTCAGGGAACCCTATGGGCCCTTGACTAAGTATATCCCATGCCCAGAGGATGAGTGGGATTGGATGCACATTCTCGCTACAATTGACCTGCCATTCTCAGACCATGAGGCGTATGAGCAGGCCATCAAAACAATTGGCAAGACAAACGAAGCACTCTCTACACCAGTCTACATGATGGCAGCAAGCCTCCATGGAAGGCCTAAGCTTGTTTCCTTCCAAGTGCCATCCAAAAAAAGGGAACTCCAGGGGGTGCTGGAATACCTAGCGGACCAGCTAGTGGGCAACCCGGCTACCAACTTCAAATCGCTCCAGGATATCTTAGAGGATCCTAAGTAGCAATGGACCAGAGTGCACAAGCTGAACCTCATGTATAACTGGGCCCTGATTCCAGACCAATGACACGGGGCATTCCAAGCCCTAGGAGACGATGGGCAGTTGAATGACAAGGATTCCTGCGATGAATACGAAGACTGCCAATCCTTCGGTGATGAGAGCGAGGGTGAAGTGGATACCATAGAGTATGACACTGATGGACGAGAAATTGAGCAGATACGAGCAGACGCCAAGCCACAGAAAAGGCAGGCCCTTAGACTGGAGCAAGGAGTCGTGCGCATGGAATGTGATCGTGCATGGTTGGAATGTATGGGGGCTATAGACCTTGAGCAAGCAGGCCTAGCCCAATCAGGAACGACATCAATACTTAGAACCGAATCGCCATCCGAATTGCTGCCACGAGGGGAGACCACCTCTTCTAGTGAAGATGGAGGGTTTGACTCTGAATCGGAAGTTACTTCGGATAGCGACCCAGAGATCCCTAGGCCGCCCATGACTAGACGTACCAAGGGGGACTTACCCGTCCACCTGAGACGCAGACGATCACAATAGGATAGGGCAAAGCACCTCAAAGATACACGATTAGAAGGGCAGCGAAAGCCGCAGGACCTCCCTAAGCGATCACTAAATTCAAAAAAGGGGATAGGGTAGTGGTTCTGCTAGGTGCCAAGCATCAAGGGCAATTATAAAATATTTTAATATGAGTATAAATATATGGTGCTTATATCTCTAAATTTACATGGTGCCTACATCTCTAAATATATATAGTGTTGTTGAATATCTTCCTTGCCCGCTATTTGACTTAATTGAGTCACTGATCCTTGAGTCTTAGTGAACAAGTATTGGAGCTTATTAAATATGCATAAACTTCCAACTCTAATGGGAGTGTGGGTACTGATCATTTTAGCTTTTGAGTTGGATGAAAAAAGATGTACTCATTTGTGGTTTGCATTGATCTACTATATTTTGATGCTTGCGTATGGAAGAGAAACCAAAGAATATATATTACATTTCTCTAACACATTAGTTTTTGTTTATATCATAAATATTTTATTATTTAAAAATTTATTCTAGTGAGCATATTACTCTTGTCTTACCCTACATATATAATACTATGAGTCTCTCATTCTCAGAGCTTTCTTTCTACCTCCCTCTTATCACTTGTGACGCCTTTTTTCACCGCTTCCCTTACACAATGCACAAGTAGATTCATGTGTGTTTTGGAGAGGATGGAATTCAGAGGTCAGGAAGACAACCTCTAGGTTGTAAACCCTCATATTGCATACCATTATATAGTACTCGAGCATGGATCTAGCCTCAAAGGACCCATTCAATACATGAACATCCATATTTGGGAGTACATGGTGTCGTTCAAGGGATTCAATGAAGATTGGGTCCCTTGTGAACTCATGACATATATCAATGAAGACAATGCCTTTGAAAAGTGGTTGTTTAGGTTTGTGAAGAGACTAACTCCTATCTTTTATAAAAAAATTACCAAGCAAGAAGCTAGGGTATTTGGGTATGACATGTATAGTCACCAATATCTCTCATGGAAAACCACTTTTGTTCTCCTATTGAATGAGCTTGGTGATTCCTCTACTATCCAAATCAATGTAGAGGGCCAAGTTTATGGTTCACTAAAACATGTCCCAAACCCCAAGCCAAAGCCACTAAAAAAAGCACAAGAAGTGGAGATGGCAAAAAAGGAGCTTGGCATAGTCCTTATATCTCTCAAGAGCTCATATATGACCACTAGTAGTGGTGAGAGAGGGACTTTTGAACTATTCTCCCTTCAAAGTCTACCAAGAATCCACTCTACAACTCAAGATGAGATGGATGAGAGCATGGTTGCAAAATCAAGGGTGTCTAGCTTGGCCAAAATCTTTGTTAACCTTATAGACTTCACCTTTCTCCATGATGTGGAGAAGATGTGTGGTATTTTGGAGAATGAGGCACTTTTCATGTTGACAACAACATGTATATTTCCTTTGGACATTATGCCAACCTTACTAGCTCTCATCACCTCCTCGAAGCTTGAAGAGATTGAGGGTGCAATCAATGCACCAGTGGTTGCAATCGACACCTTAGAGCAAGCTACAATTGGGGTAGATAATTCGAGGTGAGATGGATGCAATGAGACTCCCTACCACTCCACCTCAAGCACCACCTTCCAACAACATTAAATGAATCTAAATCCACCATAAAGCTAACCAAAGAGGCTTAAAGTTGATTAAATCTAATAATAAAATTTTGATAAGTTATATGTGTTTCTTATTTTATTTAATGAAAAATCACTTATGGTTTTTTTAAATGTAGGTTGTGTTGGATATAGACAAGCTTGCCAATAGACAAGGGCTCAATGGGAATTTGGAAGAGATACTACTCTAGCTTGATACATAGGGTCATGGATTAAATATTCACCTAATTACTTAAAATTTTATATGAATATGATGCATAATTATTGTGTAAACAAGCTTCCATTGATAATTGATTATTTTTAAGTCGATCAGAGGCAACTCATTAACCAAAATCCCACCAAAGTTTTTTCATTTTTCCATTGGGTCTATTGAGAGACTTGCAAAGCCATAAAGGCCTACTAGGCCTAGCTGGAAAGCCTCAATATCTATAAAAGTGTGGCTCGAGGGGACCCATAGGGCTTTACTTGTGATCTTGCACCTAAGTCGTGTGTGTGTGTGGGTGTGTGTGGACGAAGCTATAATATGCATGACATTCGTGTCCAGAATACTCAACTTCTCTTAAGAACAAAATTAACAACTCTCCTACAAGCATCATTAATGCTAATGAACCAAGCTTTATCTTCCTCCTCATACTAGTTTTTCAATACTAAGTTAAGCGAGTGAGTGTTTGCATCGCTATTGGTAATCTTTGGATATCATTCTTCTACAAGTCTAGCTGCATTTTTATAGTTCTTTGCATTATCCATAATAACTTACACCACATGATGATGCCCTATCTCTTCAATAGTTCTACATAAAATCTTTGTAATGTACTCCGCTAATTTAATTCTTCATGTGTTATCTATGGCTTTTAATAAAATCTCCCCCCTTATGAAATGAATATGATGTTTTTTAATGGTCCATCATTGAACATTGGACCAACCATCCAATATAATATTATATCCAATCTAGCCCAAGTTTCATAAAATGATCCGTTTAGCCTACTCCTTCACCTCTAAAGGGCACTTATCAAGAACATCATGGTGTATCAAGTGATAAGACAATGAGAAAAAGCTAGTCCCAAACTCCCTAATTTTCTTCCATGCATAGTGATCATTATCTACAATTGTCATTCTATGTGCCCCCCCCCCCCCCCCCCCCCTTCCCCCCCCAAAAAAAAAAGGATAGCCCTAGCCACAACCATTTATGCTTCTTCTACTTATGTTGCACAAAACTCTCGTCAAGATAGACTTGATGGACACTCAATTTATTATTGGACTAATAGCTTCCCCCATCATATCATACTTGAAAGTCTCTAGAGTTAGAAGCACGGAATGTCTAAGGCTGAGATGTGTTCCGCTAATTGACAATGTCTATTATGCGAGTCAAACATTTTAACTTCAGCACATGATACTCTTACAATGGAAGCCCTTTTTCTTTCATGTTACTATTGAATGGCTTTGGCTACTCATTTGATGGGTTGAGTGTTGACTAATATGCATGGATTTCTAATGCGAGGTGCACCACTGAACTTCACAATATGGCAAAATCTATACTTCTAATGCATATACCCACCTAATAGGTTTTTGGCAAATTGCCACTCTATTCTTGGTGACTTCTTTTTGTAGCTAGAACTTGACTTTACATCATACTGGATAGAGAAAGAAGCATTAGTTGTCATTGAAAACTAGAAAATTGGTGATCTCATATTCTTTGATACCGTAATGAACATGGAGATAACAAGTAAGTGATCACAACAATGACTAATCTATAATGTTACTATAGCTACAAGTTACAATAAATGTTCGTAATAGAACAAAATATAAAAGCAAGCAATACATGAAATAATCCATGGAACAAACAAACAAATAAATAGAAAAATGAATGATACAACAATCCATGAAACAATCAATCTTTTAAACCCTCAATCTTAAACATATAAATTAAGTGCAACCAATAATTAAAAACACACATTCACATGTGAATGCTATTACCATATTGTTTCAAAAATGATATAAACACGCCACTCATTTTTGTGATAAAATGAGATTTTGTAATAAAACTTTTATCTACATTTTAATGAATGCATAATGCATGTGACATGAAAGAATTATGAAAATGATAAGTAAACATGCAATCATGGTTTGAACATTGATAGATTTTATACCTTAAGAATATGTATAGACACAAGTAAACATGCAATAATACTTTGAACATTATTAGCTTTTATATCACACAAACATGCATAGACATGAGTGTATATATTGTGCACATATACTTATATTGTAATCTACATAAGTCATTAATAAGAAATTGGTATATACAACTAACAAGTAGTTAAATACATGTTTAAACTAATAACAAATAAATGAAAATGAGCTAATTTTTTAGAGTTAGGGACAACATACCAAATAGTATCAAATAACAACCATACCATGAACTAATATTACCCAAGTTAGAACTTTAGCCCATTAACAAGGGTCCACACATGTTTAATTAAGATATTAGCCCATTCAAAAAGGTTCACACATGTTTAATTACTATTGTTTAACCCAATACTTCATATCTAGCATATCTATAGCCCATGAGAGGATCAAATACCCAAGATATAAAGCACTTTATGATTGTCCTGATATTATGAAAAAAATTAAAACCAAGACTAGCAAAAAATCAAGGATCATCACTTGTTCTCACTAGAACAAGTAACTTGATCTTATTTGCACATGCTTTAGTTTCTTGTGTTTAAGTATACCTATGCAAAGAATGAAACCTCGCTTATCAAAAATTTCTCAAAGCCATCCACTTAATGCATGGGATACTCTCAAGATTTTGTCCCATGAGAGAGTCTTCACCCAAGAAGGGTACACTCCCCAAGAGACTCACCTTGAAGCCTAAAAAGTGATATGTACTGCCAAGGTCCTCAATATATAGTGGTCTTTCTAGAGTTAGATAATGCTCTATGTTTTGTCAAAATATCCTAGCGAGCTTGCAAGTTATGTAGATATCCCTTTCAATTGATTGCCATAGCTAGTTTTATCTAGTTAATGTTATATTTAATGGTATTAATATAAAATATAAAAGTTAATAATATGTTATTATTATGAGATCACAAAAAGGTAATCAAATCATTGCAATCCCTAGATAAGTTGGATCCTCCCTTGATATATTACTATGGTCCACATTGAGTACACCTTTGCCCCTCATGCCCAAATTACACTTCTCAAAACATTTTCCAAGGTACTATGTGTCTCCAAAGAGGTGCACCTTATAGAACATGTAAGATACCATGTGAGTTTAAAAGAAATGGTAATTTATTTACTAATATTTACAATATTACATTTACAAAAGGGCTTAATTATAATTTGAAAAAAATATGTAAGTTTAGTAAAGTACAAGTGGTCATTTATAGCCCCATAGCATGTAGAGAAAGTGTATTTCTTAATATCCTTTGAATGCACGTTATATAGATAATTTCTTCTAGATATACCCCTCAAGATGTGTCTTAAGTATCACTATTGTCATGTGTTTTTACATGAATTAAAACTCTTAGTGTTGCCCCTAGCTATTAGGGTTTTGTATCTTCACTTACATATGTGGTTATTTATTTTGTGCTCAAGTAACTTAGGATTTTTTAATGTGTGTCTAGACTAGGGATTTTTCGTGTTGATTTGGATTTATTTTGGCTTTACACACTTGATGTTTTGGTCTAGATAGATTCAAAAGCACATCACATTGCACTTCTTGTCAATTCACTACACTTGGGGGTCATCTCTTGTTCTTTAGAACTTACTTCCATGCTAAGAAATGGGTTGATGTAGATATATGCCATAGTTGAGTGCTACCCAATATGAGGCCAATTGTAATTATATGTAGCAAAACTTAGATTATATGATCATGTCAACAGAGCACTATTGTTGAGCATGCATTATTTTTTATGTATGCACAATATAAAAAATTCTAATACTCAATTAGGAATCTAGGTTGAGAGGATATAGAGAAAGTTAAGTTTGAGGTTCCTATAGAAGTTGATCAGTTGTGAGCTTGGGTAGTTCTTTTGGTTAAATATCACAACTAGTTCTTTTGAGAGACGGTGAGTTTTGGGTGGGTAGAATGGAGAGCCATTTTTATTTCCATGAGTAACAAGGCATGATATTAAGCATCTTAATTTCTAAACAAGGAAGTATGTTTTCATTGTTGCATAGTGCATGAGTACTCTAGCTAGGCTGGACATGATTATCCTTTCATATGCAACATTATTTGATTGACTACACAGCATATCTTTTGCCTTGCACTTCTTCAAATATCTTGCTTATTTAAGCACAATGTGATTATTGTGGCTATAGAGTGATCTTTGGTGATTATGTGTGGAAGATTTACAAGGGATCTCTTCTTGTGGCTAAAGGGCCAAAATCTAGTACTTTATATCCTTTGTATATTTTTAATGTTAAAAGTCGTGTTGTAATTGTCATTAAATAGCCATCTATTTCATTATGGCATCACTGTTTGGCGTATATGTGAATCACAAAAATGAAAGCTTTGTGCCACTTGGACTATCTTTCTTATTTAAATTCTTTATACTTTGGCTTTTGTGAGCAATGTCTCTTTGAAAAGCATATCAAGAGAGAGTTGATAGCTCTTGAGAATCCTACTCAAAATGGTATGGGTGAGAAGATGAATAGGACCATTCAAGAAGAAAGGGTCCATAGTATGCTCTTTAATACTAGTCTCACTGATGGATTTTGGGCTAAAGCTATAAAGACAATAGTGTATTTGATCGACAGGTCTCTTAGCAAGCCATTGGATAGTAATATATCAAAGGAATCAAGGTGAAGTATCACTTCATTAGAGAGGTTCTTGAGAACAAGTGCATTGAGCTGGTCAAGATCCATACTAATGATAATCTTGCCAACCTTTTCACACACACACACACACACACACACACACACACACACACACACACACAGAGAGAGAGAGAGAGAGAGAGAGAGAGAGAGAGAGAGAGAGAGAGAGAGAGAGAGAGAGAGAGAGAGAGAGAGAGAGAGAGAGAGAGCTAGCTCTAACGGCTATTACAAATATACAAGTCCAAGATGATGAACCTATAACATTTCACTTTTAAGTTTAAAGATAATCAAGATTTAACATAATGACTCCAAGATAATGTTAAATTGATATTTGTTTTAGCTTCTATTCAAAAACACAATTGCATGACATCAATTTTAAGTTAAACAGGTATTGCATTCTATCTTTAGTTTAAAAACACAATTGCATGACATTAAATTTAAGTTGAATTGGTATTACATTTTATCTTAGTTAAAACTATAATTGCATAACATCAATTATAAGTCAAATTAGTAGCACATTCTATATGTAATTTAAAACTATAATTCCATGACATCAATTTTAAGTTAAATTAATGTTGCATTTTTTTAGTTTTTTGAAAAAATTTGCATGATGTAAACTTTGTGCATTAATGTAACATAAACTACATTTAAGTCCTTGGTCAATAACTTTAAAAATGCAATAACATAAATTGCATTAAGTCATTGGTCATTAACATGACCAATGCCCATCACTCAATTATCCTAGCATAGCCTATCATATTATCTAGTCGGATTCACAATCAACTACCCATCCATACCCAAGGAGAAAGGGACAGTGTCACAATCCAAATGATACCTCTATACCGAGTTTCAAGCCACAATGCCAAGTTTATTGTGGCATACTTGCCAAACGATACTCACTTGCCAAATTCACAAGCCAAGTGCCTATTTGACAAGTAGCTTGCGGCCAAACTTACACACCCATCACAAGATAGAGATATCATGACATATATATATCAAGTACATGACATGCCAATCCATATGTCCTATAGTACAAATATGCACACATAAGAACTCTAATATACAAACAATGAGTGGCAAGAAAGAACGACCTCATGACATGTATTCTAACTCCCCCCCCTACTATACACGTGCATGTGGAGTGTGCATATATACATATAGTGAGTGATAAGAGAGGATTTCCTCATGAGTCCTCATGACATGCATATGTTGAGTTCACAACACATGCTAGTCAAATGTCCCCCCATCATGCACGTGTGTGTATGCATACACACACATACACATGCATGCATACTAAGTGGCGAGAGATAACTATCTCATGACATGCATACACAAAATTCATGGTACATGCCAATCCATAGGCCTCTCCTACCACACATATTGTGCGTGCACACGAGAGAGAGAGAGAGAGAGAGAGAGAGAGAGAGAGAGAGAGAGAGAGAGAGAGAGAGAGAGAGAGAGAGAGAGAGAGAGAGAGAGAGAGAGAGAGAGAGAGAGAGAGAGAGAGAGATTACATTGACTAGGTGTTAATGATTACCATTCAATATATTAATGTGATTTATTTTTAATTTAATGGATTCATTATTATGGACTTTATTAATATTTTTCTATCAATTACATTACCATGACTTATTGCACATTGATAGGAGTGGAATAGCACTTCAAATTTGTCTTCTTTGGCAACTTTCCCTCGAACACATCCATCCTTCTCACCAAAACTAAGAACCAAACTACAAATCAAAGCATACAATTTTATAAGTACTAATTGAGAACTTGCTTATAGAGGTTTTAGTCTTTTATATTTCCAAACATGTATATCACAAGTGACTCTTGAGGTTGCATTTACAATGGCTCTTAACAAATATGGGATATATACATTTGCATGGATCTTTAGATAGCAACTCCTCTTTTAGGACTATAGAGATGCCATAGACATCTTCAGGGAGGTCTTCAAGTACAATGACATTTTGAACATAAGATGGCAACTCCAGAATGAGAGTCCACTCATCAAAAATTTGCCATGAATGACTTTAGTACATGGGAACCCATAAAGTATCTCACATTAGATAGAGTAGGAGAAAAAGACAAGATCATATAAAAAGTTCACCATAATAAGATATTACATCAATGATTCCTCTTGGAAGGGTATTAGGGATCATAATGTTGATATGCGATTGTAGGGCCTTTAACACCACAAAGTGCTCATAGAAGGAGTGTGTTTCATATATAACTTCAAAGGGCAACCTTGAAAGGGAAGTGGAACCTAGGAGGAAGAAGCTTGGCGGTGAGAGCTATGGCGGATGGAGAGCAAGAGCCAAGAGAGAGAGAGACTCAAAAGTGGGAACTCCAACAACCACAATGTGTGGGCGGGCCTTCCTTTATTCAAATTGTCACTAAAAGAATAAAGAATAAGTGACTGTGACGGGTGCCCACTGCCTGCAGTGTGTAGTGGTAGGTACTATCAGTGTAGTAATACACGGGCGGCTAGGCGGAGGTGCCTTTACCCCCAACAACCTCCCATTCCCTAGGTGCCTACTTCAAGCCATATAGACTCTTCTTTAGCTTGCACACTAGGTGTTCCCTACCAGGGTCTAGAAAGCCCTTAGATTACTCCATGTAAATCTTATCATGCAAGTCCCCATGTAAAAAAGTCGTCTTGACATCCATCTAGTACAAGTCCAGGTCAAGTTGTGCAACCAAGGCCAAGACTAAGCGTAGGCTGGTCATCTTGACCACATGAGAAAAAAATTCATCAAAGTCAACACCGTGCTTCTACTTAAAACCCTTAGCGACCAATCAAGCCTTGTATGTCGGCTTTGGGTGTCCAAGGGTACTTTTTAGCTTGTACACCCACTTGCATGGCAAAGCCTTCTTACCATGAGGCAAGGAAACCAAATCCCAAAATTGATTCTTATGCAATGAGTTAAGCTTAGACTGCATAGCCCTCTCCCAAGAGTGACAATCACCCCTGTGCATAGCCTCATCATAAGTGAGAGGCTCTCCTGCATCTGTAACTAGTACATAATCCATGGAGGGTGCAAAATGGTCAAGAGGTTGTCTATCTCTAGTAGAATGCCTCAATCCATGCTCTACTACCTGCCAACATCCTATCTAACATCAGCGTGTCTAGCATCTAGGCCATGAGCATCAGGTGATGCTGCACGTTGTCTAGCTGGCCGTGGAGGAGTGGGCTGAATGGGAGCAGGTGGCTCCTCCTGAAAGATAACTCTACGTACATCAACCACTTTCTCAAGCTTCATATGCATTTTGTCCTCATGAAAGATGACATCGTGGCTGCGGATCACTTTTCATGCCTGCAAATTCCATAGACGGTAACCCATCTCTCTTGCATCTCCATAGCCAATGAAAATGCATTTGACACTTTTAGGATCTAGCTTATTGCATTTGTCCTTGGGCACATGGCAGAATGCTTCACATCCAAAGACACACAAATGATCATAAGAGGGGGGCTTGCTTGCCCATACCTCCTCTGCAACCTGAAAGTCAATGCCACTACTACCGACCTGTTAATGAGATGCACTGCAGTAATAGCTGCCTCAGCCCAAAGGTGCTGCAGTAAGCTAGCTTGGCTAAGCATGCTACGGAACCTTTCCTAAATGGTCCTATTCATGCATTTAGCCATACCATTTTGGGGTGGGGTGTAAGGGGCGGTCAATTGATGCTTAATACCCCGCTCATCACAAAATTGCTCAAAAGCACGTGATATATACTCACCCCCATTATCTGACTTTAGGCATTTGAGCCTTTTCCTAGACTAGTTCTCTACCAATGCAAGCCAATGCTGAAATGTGTCTAAGACATCAGATTTTCTCTTTATGGGATAAGCCCAAACCTTACATGAGTAATCATATATGAAAGTAACAAAATACTTTACCCCACCAAGTGACTGACAGGGCATGGGCCCACATACATCTGAGTGCACAAGAGCCAAGGGCTCACCCATGCGTTTCTTACCATACTTTTTATGTGTATTTCTAGTTTGCCTCCCATACAAACAATGATCACAAGAATCAAAATGTGAAGAGTCAAAAGATGGAAGATACTGTAAAGCACTGAGCATTTTCATTCCTTTAAGAGACATATACCCCAAACGAGCATGCCAAAGCGATACATGGGAAATAGAACCCATAGACAAAACATGATCCAATGTAGCTCCAGATACATGTAAGGGATAGAGGCTGCCAGACTTGGCACCTCCTGCCACACGAGTAATCTTCCATGTAGAGTCTCCAAAGGACACAAAATACCCTGCATCATCAAGCTGTCCAGCTGACATAAGGCTGCGAGTCAATGCAGGTACATGGCATACATCATGCCAAACAAAAGAACTGTCAGAAGAAAATTGCAACCTAACATCTCCAATGCCCACAATGTCAAGAGACCTGTCATCACCAAGATGCACAGAACCAGACATGGTATGATAAGTATGAAATCAATCTCTATAGGGTGTCACATGAAAGGATGCACCTGAATCCAAGATCCAGCACTACGCATACATAGAATGTATCTTAGAAGTCTGTAAGGCATCGCATGCAGAAGCTACAAGTATGTAATCATCATTTGAATCAGTGGCTTGCATGACATTAACCTCTTCTATCTTCACATTGGACTTTGCAAGTACAATACTGTGCTCAAAAGACTTTTTCTGCATTTTTTATTTTCCCTTTTCCTTGCGCTTATCATCATGCATTTTATGGCACTGCAGCCTAATATGTCCTGCTTTCTCACAATAATGACAAGTAAGATCAGACTTCCGTCCACGTGACTTGGACCTGGACTTCTGAGAGTCCCTGCCCTTATGATCATTATCATGTCTGCCATGTTTGCCACCTCTAACGATCAATGCATGTGAAGAGCGGGAAGCATCATTGTTTCTCCCATTGATTTCCTCAGCCAATAAAGCTCTCTCAATATCTTTGATTTTCAGCCCATCAAGCTTTTTCGTGCATATGGTAGTACGGAAGACATCCCATGATTCAGGCAAGGTGCCAAGCAGAAACAACGGGTGCAAGCTGTCTTTGAACTCAATACCCTATGACAACAAGCTCTTCATGATAGCATGAAACTGATTGAAATGAGATGAAAGGGAGGTCCTCTCCTTCATGCGAAGGTCCATTAACTACTTCAGCCAATACATCTGTGATGCAGAACTCTGGTGCACATAAAGCTCTTGAATCTTCTCCCATAGATCCCATGCACTCTGATTTTCATCTTCAACAACATTATGATGAACCTCCTTTGAGAGTGACAAAATAATGGTAGACTTGCATAGCTCATCAACTTCCATCCAAACATCATCATCCATATCCTCAAGTTTAACATTTTTTGCAACTTCTGCACCAAAACCTGCCATGTTTGGGACTTCCAATACCCATAATTGGTACCATCCAACTTGGCAATGTTAAAGAGAGTTGTATCTTTTAGATGACCAACCATATTGTCCCAAATCAAAGCAAAAAAGAAAAATTGTAAGTTGTTATAATTAGCAGAAAATGCACTAAAACCACTACTAAAACTGACTGAAAGGGTGGATTTCACCAAGAGAAGCATCTATCCATCAAATTTGACCAATATAACATCAAATAGTAAGCATTACCCTCATAGAAGTGCTCAAAATCTGCAAATTTTATCTTGTTGTAATAAATGACAGCAGTATGTAAAACTATCCCAAAATGAAGCAATCACTGATACATATGTCACTGTAACTGCCAGGTAGCAAGATACATCCAACAGTGAGTGTCCAAGGGCAAGAAGGTACCAAGAACTATCAAACCAATCACATGTCAGGCAAGAGAATCTCACATGTCTAGAAGTCGTGCATATAATGGGTCTCAGGGTAAGAGAAGAGACCAAGCACAAGCACAACTGATAGAGAAAGAAGCTCAATACATAATTAGCCAAGATGCATACAAAACTAACAAACCTGTGACAGAGATAGGTGCCTGCCCCAATAGGCATATCAAATTTGCCCACTATAGACTAACTGCAAACATAAAGCTCTCAAGACAGCAAACGCATGTAATTATCCCACAAGCTCAAGCTCAAGTGTTTAAAGACTCTATGTACATCAGAATATACCAAGAGGCTCCCATTGGAAGTGAAGTCAGATGCAAAGAGAGGAAGAAATGCTCTAATATATCAAATACATAGCATCAGACATGCCAAATCCGAGTAGTACATCCGGAGCATAAATCCTAAGCTATCTCAGACCCGTGTAAAGCATAAGCCTGAAAATATTCAAAGAGCATATAACTGGCAACCAAATGTAATGCTTAATAGATCCAAAATGCTCAAATACATCTGAAGATAAAGCTCAAAGTAATTGTCAAGCATGGGCAAACCAAGTGGCATCCATATCTGACCAAAGCATAAAGACAAGAAGCTTAAATGTCAAGCAGTGACAATAGGCATAAACTGGTCCAAAGCATGCCAATTGAAGCCAAATGCTAGTGAAGAACAACCTAATCGGAGCCTAATCCAAGCTCAAAAGCATTTCAGAACCAAGAAGAAGCATTTGACAACCTCCAAATACATCGGTATGATCATTCAAACCTCCAGTAAGAACCCCGCATCCATGAACCAATGCATACACTAAGTAAATGAGGTTCAGCCCATTGTATTACATCAAGCAATTTACTATTATATGAAGCTCAAACGGTGCTCAAATCTGCTCCAAATCAATCCCAAAGCATAGAAATAGCATCCCATAACATCCAAGCATCACCAGGCATCAATAAACATCAAACAGGCAATGACAAGAAGCATTAAACAATAAATGTCAAGTGCTCCCCTGTTTTGACAGTGCTAAGACTGTGTATACAGCAAAGGGCTGAAGGGGGAAGCACTCGAATCGATCACTGAGAGTGAAGCACCAATGCCGGGAAGTCAAACAATGCTTGAGAAGGTTGCTAAGAGTGCCGGGAAGCTGAGGAGGAGCAGGGAAATGCCAAGGAGCAGATTAGCCTAGCCCCCTAAAAATGCGTTGAAAATTGCAATGGCTATTTCGGGGGGCTGGGGGATCTACAACAGCCCTTGGGGGCACTTGGCAAGGTTAAGGGGGCTCCAATGCAGCCTGGGAAGAAGTCAATGAAGGCCCGAAAGCTTGGGGAGGAGGTGAAATATCAAAATGTACCTGCAAATGAAGGTGCCATAGCTGCCATTGAAGCTCGGGTTGAAGCTCTTCAAATTCGGCTGAAGAGAATGCCAGGCAAGCTCCAATGCCTTTGCTCTAATACCAGTTGAAAGGGAAGTGGTGTTGAGATATCGAGCTCCACTCATGATATGCCAGGGTGACCGTTGTGCATTTATGTCACCGACTTGTCAGTTGCAGATGCGGTTGGTATACCGCCCATGAATAATAGCTAGATGACAACTATCCTTATCTACTCTAGTTCGTGGCTCAATTAGTATGCCACCTTAGTTAGTTGAGTTTGGTTTGAGACCCATATATAGGGTTCTTCTATTTCTATGTACTAGAGTTCTTTTTGGCTTATACAACTAAGAAGAGGAAAACTGTTTTCAGCCTCCACCCTTGTGTGTATTCCCCCATTGTGCAAGCAAGAAAGCTGCAAGTGAGACTCCTTCCTTCTCTCCCATAATCTTGACATGGTATCAGAGCCTTGTTCGTGGTAAGGAGCTAAAGAAAGCAAGCCAAGTTCGCGGTGTTCTGGTAAGAGGACCAGTGTTGCTTTCATTTTTCTGTTTTGGGAGCAAGTCTTTGCAGCAGGTAGCACAGCCGAAAAGTGCAAGAGTGCATTGTCTTAGATTGAGATGCCCTTCGCGGTGTAGAAGAGGGCAGTATATGCTGTGGGAGGGGCTTTAGCCCTTGGTTGCTCTGTTTTTTTTATTTGAGGCCATTTCGGGGCCTGTTTTGGAGGCGGAAGTTTTCTGCACGCACTCATGAAAAGGCCCTATTTTATGCTGTGCGACCACTGTTCTACAGGTCGGTGAAAAGTTACTGTAGAAATTGCATTGTATGCCTGTGCGCAGAGACATTGGGAGTTACAGAATCATCCTTGTTGCCTGTTGATGCAAAATCATCACTAGGAAGTGACTATGTGGTCAAATACCACTTTCGTCAGTTTTGCAGATTTGCCCTTGTGAGGCTGAAGCTATGTTCTTTGCAGTGACAGAATTTTTTGCTGTGTTTTGTAATGGCGTCTGATTCTCTTTCACAGATTGTCACTGAAAAGCTTGACAAGAACAACTTCCAAGCATGGATGTTCAGAATGACGAATTTCCTTATGGGAAAAGGATATTGGGAATTCGTTGCAGGAAATGAAGAAGAACCAGTTTTTCCTGATGTTTCCAATCAATAGCAAATGCAGGCATTTAAATCATGGCATGAGAGAGCCATAAAAGTTATGTACTGGCTATCTATTAGCATTTCAAACTCTATGATTGTGCATATTAAAGATGCAAGTATGCCAAAGAAGGCATGGGATACTTTGTCAATAATGTATAGCACAAATACGCAAGCCAGAAAAATGCAGCTCAAGCAAGAGTTGCATAATGTGCAAAGAGAAATTATGAGCATCAATGACTACCACATGAAGGTGAAGAAGATTGTAGATGTACTTGCTTCCATTGGGTCACCAGTGGAAGATGATGATTTAGTTTTTGTGACCTTGAATGGTCTAGGAAAGGATTATGCACAGTTCCGAACATCCATTTCCGTCCGTGAAAGATTTCCTAATTTTGAGGAGTTGATTGCTCTTCTAATTTCTGAGGAGCAGAGAAATGGGGGTGCATCTTCTTCAAGAGGAACTTCAAAAGAAGCTGTCTTCTACTCAAATGCTGGAAGAGGTAGAGGCAGAGGTAGAGGAGGCCGATCTGGAGGCCGTGGTAGAAATCAAAATATGGAGGAGGACGTATGGAGGAGGACGTGGTAACTCTAGAGGCAGGGGGAGCCAAAGAGGTCGTGGTGGATGGCAAAGAGGCCAAAATGCAAACAACAATGTTGAATGCTACTACTGTGGTAAAATGGGTCATATGGCTAAAGATTGCTATAAAAAGCACAATGACATCATGAATGGAAAATTGCAACAAGAAAATTATGCATTTTCTAGTAGACATGGTGATGAAAGAAATGAGCATTTATTTATGGTGCAGCACATGACCAATTCTGTGACAAGTGCAGAAGAAAGCAACGATGTGTCGTATGTTGACTCAGGTGCATCAAACCACATGACAGGTCATGCAGAATGGATGCAGGATGCAAGGAAAATAGAAAAACCAGGATTTATGGAGACTAGTGATGATACTGTACATCCTAATGTGCAGATTGGAAAATTTTCTTTGTCTATGCAGGATGGGAAAAAGAGATACATATCGGATGTATTTCATGTCCCGAATATCACCAAGAACCTAGTTTCTGTTGGTCAAACGGTTGAGTAGGGATTGCAGGTCAGATTTAATCCTCATGGATGCTTTGTTGAGGATATAAAAAATAAAGGTTGCTTGATAGCAAAAGGAAAAAAGAAGGGCAGAATGTTTACGTTGGATGCAGACATGCCTGAATTGAGTGCAGCAATGTTTGCACATGGGACCGGTGTAGTTGTAGATATTGATATCTGGCATAAACGCATTGGTCATGTTAATGTACAATGACCTAAATCAATGCAAGCCCAAAATATTGTTGCAAGATTGCCTAAATTCAAGGTTACAAAAATGCATAAGGTATGTGAAGCTTGTCAGTTTGGAAAACATGCAAGGAAACCATTTCCTAGACATGTTCAAGAGAGTAAGGAGCCATTGGAATTAATCCACTCTGATCTGTGGACTACTAAAGCTACATCTCTTGGAGGCTATTATTATTTTGTCACTTTTATTGATGACTATAGCAGAAAAGTTTGGGTGTATTTTATGAAAATGAAAAGTGAAGTTTTTGGGCATTTCAAAACTCTTAAAGCTATGGTTGAAAAAGAAACAGGCCTGCAAATAAAATGCCTAAGGTCAGATGGAGGGGGAGAGTACCTCTCAAATGAGTTTGCAAGGTTCCTGCAGGAGCATGGCATAAAGCAACAATATTCATGCAGTCATACCCCACAACAAAATGGAATTGCAAAAAGGAAAAACATGCATATTGGAGAGGTATTTCGTGCCATGCTCAATGAAAAAGACCTGCCAGATTTTTATTGGGCTGAGGCAGTTGCTACAGCAGTCTACATAATGAACATGACTCCCACTGCAGCAATACATGGGATGATTCCAGAGGAGAGGTATACTAGTAGGAAACCAGATATTTCTCATTTGAAAATTTTTGGTTGCATTGCCTATGTTCATGTGCCAGATGAGTTGAGATCCAAGTTGGATCCAAAAGCTAAGAAGTGCATCTTTATTGGTTACTCTTTGCAGCAAAAAGGGTATAGCTGCTATAACCCTTCTACTCGTAAGTTTACAGTGAGCTGAGATGTTTTTTATGAGATGAGTAGCTGGTATAAACCAGTAAATGTGATTGATAATGTAGGTGCACAAAATGGTAATGCTGCACAGAATTCACAGCAGCAGTCACAAGATATTAGTGGACCTGGAGCGTCCTCTAGCAGTGGTTCACATTCTTCGCCATGGACAGGCAGATTGAGATTAGGAGAATCTTCTCAAAGCAATGCAGATAGTGGTATGCAGGTATCACGAAAAGGAAAAGAGAAGGTAGATCAGCCCATGTTTGATGTGAATGCAGGTCACTCTTATGTGGATGGTGAATCCAATGGCTCAGAACAGAGCATTAATGATGAGTTGGGTATTCCTTCTATTGTTACACTTGGAGTAAGGAAGACCGGGGATGTTTTGAGAGCACCTGGGAGTGAACCTACTTTGCGCAGGTCTATCAAAGCTAGGTATCCTGTGGATAGGTTGAAATATGATGGATTTACAGCCATTCACTATGCATATATGGTCAAAGTGATACAGGAACCAGAACCCACTTCTTTTGAGTAAGCCATGGGAAAAGAAAAATGGGAGAAAGCCATGGATGAAGAAATGGATGCCTTGGAAGCAAATGCTACATGGGAATTGGTACCTTTGCCTAAAGATAAGAATGCAATTGGTTATAAGTGGGTTTATAAGGTGAAACACAATGCAGATGGTTCTGTGAATAGATACAAGACAAGATTAGTAGTCAAGGGGTATGCACAAACATATGGCATTGATTATGAAGAAACATTCAGTCCGGTTGCAAGGATGGCAACCGTAAGAGAAGTCATTGCTATGGCTGCATCAAAGGGATGGTCTTTACATCAGATGGATGTAAAGAATGCCTTCTTGCATGGTGATTTGCAAGAAGAGGTCTATATGGAGCAGCCACCAAGTTATGTGCATGCTGTTCATCCTGAGTTTGTTTGCAGGTTGAAGAAAGCCTTATATGGCTTGAAGCAAGCACCTAGAGCATGGTCTGACAAGATAGGACAGTGTCTTGTCACTATTGGCTTCCAGATCTCCAAGGCAGATTTCTCACTTTATGTGAGAAAAACAGAGAAAGGTATTATACTGCTTGTCATTTATGTTGATGATTTGATTATCACAGGTAATAGCGATGAAGATATTCTTCATGTGAAAATGCTATTGAAGCAGAAGTTTGAGATGAAGGATTTGGGATAGCTACGTTGTTTCTTGGACATTGAGATGATTAGATCACCAAGTGGGATATGGCTCTTGCAGAGGCAGTATGGATTGGACATGCTGTCTAAATATGGGATGGTAGGTTGTAAGCCTATCTCAGTTCCTTTGGAGCAGAATGTGAAGTTGAGTGCAGATGCAGGTGAGCCTCTGGAAGACCCTACTATGTACAGACGCATAGTATGAAGTTTGATTTATATGACTATTACCATGCCAGATTTGAGCTATGATGTTGGATTGGTAAGTCAGTTTATGCAGGCTCCAAGGAAACCGCATTTGGATGCGGCTAGACGCATACTCAGGTATGTGAAGTCCACATTGCAGTATGGACTACTTTATGAGACTGGGGTTCATATACAGTTGTATGGATACACTGATGCTGATTGGGCTAGTAGTATTTCTGATAGACGATCTACTAGTGGATATCTGTTCTATTTTGGGAGTGTTGCAGTCACCTGGAACAGCAAGAAACAGCCTACAATTGCCTTGTCAAGCACAGAGGTTGAGTACAGGGGCGCATCAATGGCTGCATGTGAGGTAGCTTGGTTGCATAAGCTACTTTATGATACGCATCAGCTTACAGATGGGCCAGTTGTCATTTATTGTGACAACATGAGTAGTATACACTTGGCAAATGACCCAGTCTATCAGGCTAGAACAAAGCACATTGAAGTACATTATCACTATGTGCGAGAGAGGGTTTTACTAGGTCTTATTGATCTAGTTTATGTTAGCACAGAGGATTAGGTAGCTGACATATTCACGAAGGCATTGGGCGCAGAGAAGCTGCGCAAGTTCAGAGACCTGCTTGGTGTGCAGGAATTGGGATTGAGCTCGAGGGGAAGTGTTGAGATATCGAGCTCCACTCGTGATATGCCAAGGTGACCGTTGTACATTTATGTCACCGACTTGTCAGTTGCAAATGTGGTTGGTATACCGCCCATGAATAATAGCTAGATGATAGCTATCCTTATCTACTCTAGTTCGTGGCTCAGTTAGTATGCCACCTTAGTTAGTTGAGTTTGGTTTAAGACCCATATATAGGGTTCTTCTATTTCTATGTATTAGAGTTCTTTTTGGCTTACACAACTAAGAAGAGGAAAACTGTTTTCAACCTCCACCCTTGTGTGTATTCCCCCATTGTGCAAGCAAGAAAGCTACAAGTGAGACTCCTTCCTTCTCTCCCATAATCTTGACAAGTGGAACCCAGGAGAGAGGAAGAAGCTTGGCGGTGAGAGCTATGGCGAATGGAGAGCAAGAGCCCACAGAGAGAGAGAGAGAGAGAGAGAGAGAGAGAGAGAGAGAGAGAGAGAGAGAGAGAGAGAGAGAGAGAGAGAGAAGAGAGAGAGAGAGAGAGAGAGAGAGAGAGACTCAAAAGTGGAAACTCCAACAACCACAATGTGTGGCCGGGCCTTCCTTTATTCAAACTATCACTAAAAAAATAAAGAATAAGTGACTGCACCAGCTGCAGTGTGCAGTGGCAGGTACTATCAGTGTAGTAATATACGGGTGGCTAGGCAGAGGCACCTTTACCCCCAACAAACCCCTCAACATGAACAAACTAAATCCAAAGTTCAAGACATATGATCAAGTACATAGGTTACCCACATGTATTTACAACTTTTCTTTAGCAAGTTGTTTTAATTGACATATCAAGACTCCAAGAATTTAACTTCAATTACCTCACATTAGAAAAAAAAATAAACTCACAAATGGGCCTTTTAGCCCTCCCTCTCTCCTCCTTAAAATAAGGAAAAGAGGAGAAAATAATAGTAAAATAATCATCTTCTCTCTCCACTTTTGCAATCTTGTTTTGCCTTTTTTATATTATTTGCAAAGATATACTCAGATTTCTTCTCTCTTCTCATTCAAGAAGACTTTTTCAACCAAATTTTATATTAAAAAAGAATTTAGTTACAAGAGTGTGGTGCTTCGTTTTTATAGGGGAGCTACGGAGCTCTACTCCGAGACCTACGGACCGCTTATTGATCAAGCGTTTCAAGCCGAGCGGCCATGGCTACCTCTCACATAGCCGACGCGCAATGCCTACCTTGTGGGTGTAGCGAGCTTACCTTGATGCTTGATCGAGTTCCCTCCTCTCTCTCACACTCCGGTAGCTCTAGATCCTTGTAGCAAGTTCAAGCTACCTCAAGCCCCCTTCGTCAAGCTCTATCCTTCATAGTCGTGCAAGACAAGAGAAGAGAAGAAGGGAAGGAAAGATGAAGAGAGAAGATGGGGAGCTTCTTCTCCATGATCCCTCACTCTCACACACTCACTCCCTCACTCCCTCACACTTTCTCAATCCCTCACTCAAGCACAAGCATGAAGGTAAGAAGCAAGAGAAGAGGAAGAAGAAGCTTTAGCCACACCCAAGAATGAGCTTCTCATTCACTTTTGAACTTTATATACATGCCCTACCTTTTGGGCGGTCATCCACACTTTTTTACATGGCCAGCCATGAGCCTAGGCCCTCTTTTCCTATTTCCCACCGTTCCAACTTATCCCGTTCCCACTAATGCATACAATTTGCACAGGAGTGAGCCCGGCACTCTTTTTACAAGGATTCGAGAGTGCCTTCATATTTAATGGCGTGCTTTTACTCTTTTCTTTTCTCGAGGCGACACCGTCATCCAAATCATTCAAATTTTCAGGCTTCCATTTTTTCCGCACTTCTGCTCCATTTTCCATCCTTCTGTGCTGCGGTAAACATTACCCCCCTCCTAGCAGAGTGCCAGTCCCATGGCAATGGGGTGGGGAGCAGCAGCAAAGTTGGGATTGGTGCTAAGTGGAATTGGCGGGTAGATGACCACGGTAAAAAAGGTGGTGCTGTGAAAGAGACATGATGGGGTGTTGATTCCCGATGATTTGGAGAGGTTCCGGCTTGCTTTGATCTTCATGAAGGTGCTCGGCCTTTGTTACCCAGTTGGAATTTGTTGTTGGCGATGACTGTCAAAACCGGGGCTCCATAAGCAGTGGAAGAACATATGGTTCCAAGATCTATGCCAATGGCAGGCCCCGACTGAGTTACAAATAGCTTGCAAGAGAAGGATGTGCACTCCCTAAGGGGTGTGTTTGTCTCTCAGTGAGGTATAAGTGCATGTGCAGTGGAACTGGGAGATGGGTCTAACCTTGGGTATAACCTTGGGCATAACCTTGGGCAAGCCCGCGGTAATGTCCCACACTTGAGGACTCAGTTCGTGTGTTATTGGAGGTGCAGTGCAGAGCTTAGGGTGATAGGTCTGGAAGTCCTACCCTTGATGTGCCCTAAGCGTGAAGTGGAGAGAGGGGCTAGGGGTGAACCCTAGGTGCGGTGAGCAAAGTGAGGCTTCATGCCCTTGTCTTGCTTGCTTTTCTTTCCGTTCTTTCCTCCTTTTTTTTTCTTTTTTTTTTTTGAAGACTGTATACATAGAAGGCGTTTGGCTAGTGCCGATCACCGTTAGCAGACGCGCAGGGTGGTCGTCGCAGGCATTGGGATAGAAAGGCACGGCTTTGGAGGTATTCTTTAATAGCAGCCCAGGCCTTCAAAGGTGTGGATGACAAAAAGGGATGGTTACACCTCGTGAAGTGGGTGTCATTCATGTTTTCTAAGAGTTCTAAGCAAAAAGAGGGAAGTAGTATTGCCCTCATCATTAATCTAGTCATAGCTCTACTATCTATTTCTAGATTGATGTCAAAAAAGAGGGGGGGAAGGTAGGCTTCCTCAGCGGTAGTGATTCCAGGAGGCATATTCCATGGTGGATTCCGTGAGGTTTTGTGGTGGATTCCGTAAAATTTTATTACAGGCTCATACACAAGGTGGATTCTTGTGCAAAAAGTTGATGGGGACACCTATCCTTTTCGGGCGTCTTGTTAATTAAATGTGTAAGTGGGTGATTCTATAGCGGGTGATTCCGCAAAATACATATTTAAATTAATAAACGTTTATGAGTTTAAAGTGCGCACTCGTAATAAATTAAGGTTAGGATTGAGTTCTAACCAATTTATTTATTTTGTAGCTAAAGACTGCTAGGTATTCACTTTTGTCGGTTTAATTGTATTATTTTTCTAACAATTGTGAATGCTTCAGTTGATGTGTAGAGCAAGAAACGGTGGCATTGGGAAGCATTGAAGGATAGCGTGTATTCAAATTATTATCAATTTTTTATGGGTGCGCATCTTAGGCATGGCGCCAATATTTTGATGCGCTTATTTATTAAAGTGCTTGATATTTATTTATTACTTTTGTATGCACATGGGCGCACGATTTAAATATTTGTATTGGACATTGTATTTGGGTACCGCCTGACTCCTTGGGCGCCCAATAGCTTTAATTCTTTAGTGGCACAAAAGCAAACACAAAAGCTAAAGCATGCTAATTGTAAATTGGGCTATTTTTTGAGCTTGAAGATCAATAATATATAAAATACATGCTTTGTGGAGCGCTCACACAAGGCATGGGGGGGAATTGTACCCAATTAGTCTCTTGCTTCATGTCGTGCAAGCTTTCTTCCTTGTTTTTTGTGCAAAAGTAGAGTTCTTTTGTTCTTGGGGACCTTCCGACGCTCACTACGCGCACATACGGTGTCCGATCTGTGCACCAGTGGTATCAAAGCGAAGCTGAGATCGAGAGCTTCCAATCACTTACCATCTCGTGCGAAGGCGGATCTCCTGGAACGATCGAGCTCTACAGTCAATCTCGTGGCAAACGGTCAATACCAGCGTATTCCTGGCAGAAAAGAACCCCCTTTTGTACACTCAGATCGCGAGGGACCGGCCTTTGCAGGCGGAGGACCACGCGGAAAGATCCTACATCAAGTCGTTGGTTTCTTCTCAACAAATAAGCAAATTTCCACCATAGCTCTTAAAGCTTTAAAGTTAAGCTTGGAAGGTTTAAAGAGAAGCTTTATAAAAGCTTCAAATTTCGTTTTTAATCTATTGGCGGCGGCAATATGTACTGCACGTCGTTGAAACGGACGACGACATATTCTTGTCCTCAAAATCACGATTAGTCAAAAAAACTAAAAGCTATAAGTTACGAAGGTCCTAAAGATCCTAAGCTCTAATCTCCATCAACTACCATAGAGGTAGTTCCTATTCGGCAATACACGAACCTGCTTACTACTCTTTGGAAGCCCCTGTTCACACCTGTGAATTGACAGAATCAGATTCTAGCGAACGATCGGCAACACACAGTCTATACGCAAAATTATTTTCTTGAAAGACGACTGTGACATCGAATTCCGCAATCGTAAAGGAGAAATACTACAAAAGCCAAACTTATATATACATACATATACATACATACATACATACATACATACATACATACATACATACATACATACATACATACATACATACATACATACATACATACATACATATATATATATATATATATATATATATATATATATATATATATATATATATATATATAAGCCTTGCAAACACGCATTTGAGCTACGCTCATCCCGCTAACAAGGTTTCGAGTGTGTGAGGTCTTTTGGAATTTTGCAGGATGACTAATCAAAACATGGAAGATTTTGGCTGAAGGTGATCTACCCGAACCAACAATGGAGCAAAAATTGGATTTGATTATGATGCAGCTTCAAGAGGAACGAAGAGCACGACAAACTTTGCAAGCTCAATTGGCCAATCTGCAACGATCTACCGTCGACCAAGATGGATCGCAACCTAAAGATCTTATACGATGTATGATCGATGCAACACTTGGAGCCCAATCTATTCGGAAAGAAACAAAGATAAGTAAAAGAAACTTCAAATTTCGTACTTTTAATGGATCACGCGATGGAAAGACTGTACTTGCTTTTATCAGTCAATTTGATGATTATTTCCAAGAAGAATCATATGCTGAGAAAGACAAAATTAAATGTGTCACTAACCATCTAGTTGACCGAGTATCCTTATGGTGGACTATTGTCCACAAAAGCGTTGATTGTCCCACTACCTGGGAGACTTTCCAAAAGAATTTTTTGCAAAATTTCATTCCACCCCAATTCCACGAAAAAGCAATCAAACAATGGGATCTTCTACAACAAAGGGATCGCGAACCTATTTCACAATATACTAAGCGTTTCTGGAATACTTTATTGTAACTACGAATGCTCGAAGATGTACCTGAAGCAACTCATAAACGCAAATTTATGTCTGGCTTACTTGGACATTTTTATGCGAAGGTCAATATGTTCAAGCCAACAACCCTTGAAGATGCAATTTCCTTGGCCCATGACACTAAAGACAAAATTCGCGGATGAGATAAGCGACCACAACAATTTCCAACTAATGGTAACTTTGGTTCCAAACAATTCAATTCAAATTTTCGAAGATTCAATCAAAGTCGTTTTCTTCCATCTTCATTCCGTAAATCTTGGACACGACCACCTGCCTTGCCATTAAACACAAATCCAAACCCTAAGCCATCTCTTCATTCCAATCCCAATATTCCTAAACTTCCTGCCATTACCAATAATGTATCCAAAGCAAAACCCATAGTTTGTTACAAATGTCATCAACCTGGACATCTAGCAGCCAATTGTCAATCCAAAAAGCCATCTGTTCATATCAATTATTTGGGAGCAATAGAAGATGAAGAATGTGAAGAGATGCCGGATTTTACAGAAGATGATGACGACATTGGTACTACTTCTGATACTTTGCCAGGTATGCCAACTCCCCATTCCTTATTAACAATGAAATGTTTTGTGCATGGTAAAGAAAATACTATTTTACATGATAATGGGAGCACACACGACTTTATTTCTGCAAAATTGGTCAAAGAATCGAATTTACATACTGTTTCTACACATTATCGCATCAAGGCTGCATTCCTAGGTACGAGATATAATGGAACATAAGAGGTGCATAATTTAGAAATTAAAATTGGTGATTATACTGAACAAAGAAATTTCTTAGTTGTACCTTTGCAGTCTAGTGACATTATCTTAGGAATGCCTTGGCAACATCAACACAATCTTGATATAGATTATTCTACGCATTCAATAAAAATATGTTTTCAAGGAAAACAAATCACACTGCATGGTATACACACTTTCAATAATTTTCCATTGCTTACTCATACTCTAGCTAAACATGCATTACGTAAAGGTAGCAAATCCTATTTAATATGGGTGAATGAAATTAAAGCTAAAGAAAACCATATGCATCCTAAGCATGTACAATTTCTTTCCCAACTGCTGATTTACCACGTGGATTACCGCATGTACGTCCTGAAGATCATAAGATAGATTTAATTCCTGGATCACAACCACCATGTAAAGCACCATATAGACATAACCAAATTGAACAGAAAGAAATTCAAAACCAAATAGACGAATTGCTTAACAAAGGATTAATTAGACCTAGTAGTTCTCCATTTGGTGCACCTGTCTTATTAGTGAAGAAGAAAAATAATACCTATCGCATGTGCATTGATTATTGTGCCCTAAATAAAATTACTATTAAGAATAGATACCCGATTCCTAGGGTAGATGATCTTATGGACAAATTACAAGGATCTACCATATTCAGCAAGATAGATCTTAAATCTAGATATCATCAAGTAAGATTGGACAAATCTAATATATTCAAAACTGCGTTTAGAACACAATTTGGACACTATGAATTCCTAGTTATGCCTTTCGGTTTAACTAATGCATCAGCCACATTCAGTCGTATGATAAATCGCATATTTTTGAAACATCAGCATTGTGTCATTGTTTTCTTTGATGACATATTAGTTTTTAGTAAAAATGAGAATGAGCATTATGAACATTTGTCTTTAGTATTCAAATTATTAAAAGACAATCAATTATATGCTAATCCAGAAAAGAGTAAAATTTTTCAAACAGAAATTGAATATTTAGGACATATTATTTCATCAGAAGGTATTAAAGTTGACCCTAAAAAAATAGAAGCAATCTTAAATTGGCCGATACCCAAAAATGTGCATGAATTACATTCTTTCCTAGGTCTTGCTAGCTTTTACAGAAATTTTGTGAGGAAATTCTCATTACTTGCATTACCTTTAACAAAACTCTTAAAGAAGGGTATCGTGTATAATTGGTCTGACAATCAACAAAAGTCCTTTGATTTGCTAAAACATGCTTTAACTCATGCTCTTGTATTACAATTACCTGACTTCAATAGACCATTTTTCTTAGTAGTTACTGACGCTAGTGGATCTGGAATAGGAGCAGTCCTTATGCAAGATTCTTATCCCATAGCCTACTCTAGCTGCAAACTCAAACCAACTGAACTTAAGTATTCTATCTACGACAAGGAATTGCTAGCCATAGTACAAGCCTTACATCAATGGAAACATTATTTAATGGGATCTGAATTCATGATCAAAACTGACCAACAAAGCATTAGACATCTCCTTAGTCAACCACAAATATCTGACCGACACATTAAATGGTCTGCTTTTATTCAAAGTTTTCATCCCCTTATACAATATCAACCTAGAAAAGAGAATGTTGTTGCTGATGCTTTGAGTAGAAGACCGACAAAATTCACAATATTTCTGTGATATCATTTGATTCCATTATCCCTATGAAAGATACTTATCACCAAGATCTTACTTTTCAAGCTGATTGGAATAAACTAGTTGCAAATAATTGGATTCCTATTGATTTATTGTCTTACACTAATGGATTTATGTTTTATGAAAAAAGATTATGTGTGATTGTTCCATTTCGATCATTTGTTTTGCATGAAATTCATTGTCCCCCATATTAAGGTCATAGAGGAGTTATATCTACTTTGCGTACATTGATTAAAGATTTTTATTGGCCACACATGGACACTGATGTATCTAATTTTGTATCTGAATACCTAATTTGTCAAAGAGTTAAAAGACACTATGGTAAACAATATGGTTTACTAATGCCATTATCCATTCCATCACGACCATGGGAACATATTTCAATGGATTTTATCACTGGTTTACCTAATACTAAAGCTAATCATGATATGATTTGGACTATTGTAGATAGGTTTAGCAAACAAGCATATTTTATTCCATATAAGAAAACCTCAACTGCATCTCAAGCTGCTCAATTGTTTTTTAAAACTGTTTTCACTAACCATGGTTTACCAAAAGTCATTATTTCTGATCGTGATTCTAGATTCTGCAATAATTTTTGGATTACTTTGTTTGCTAACTTAGGAACAAAGATTGATTTTTCATCTACATTTCACCTTGAAACAAATGGTCAAACAGAAGCTATTAACAGTACCATTTTAGATCTTTTGCGTGCCTACACAATTTCAAAACCACACACATGGGATACATATCTACATTTACTTTAGTTTACATATAATAACACACCACATACAGCTACAAAGAAAGCACCATTTGAAATTATTTATGGATATCGATTGCCTACACCTATTACATCATGGTCAAACAAAATTCAAATTGCTGATGATATTGCTAACATGCATGCTACTATTTTTTATGAAGTTAAAGATATGATTGCCAAAGCCCAGCAATCATACACAAAACAAGCAAACAAGAAAAGAAAAGCTATGAGTTTTAAATTTATGTTTGGTTACAAATTGAAAAGCGAAGATTACAAAGTGTAGATAAACACCCCGTTGTAAAATTAGCACCTAGATTTTATGGACCATTCAAGATTGTACACAAAATCAATGACAATGCATTTAAACTAGAATTGCCACAACATTGGAAAATCCACAACACCTTCCATATCAATTTATTACGACCTTTTAGAGGACAACTACCTGTACACCCTGTCTATGAAAACCCTCCTTTGCTAGACGAAGAAACTGAAATTCTTGAGCCTGAAACTATTATATATACTGACTTTATGACCACTAGAACTAGCTGTAGATATTCTAGATATTTGATTAAGTTTGTTGAAGAGGCCCAATGCATGCACGCTAGAGACCTAAGCGCTTTTCCCACACTGTTAGCTCCACATTTAGCTAATAGCAATTGAGGACAATTGCTATCCCACCCCGGGGGTATGATGCCAGGAGGCATATTCCACAGTGGATTCCATGAGGTTTTGCAGTGGATTCCATAAAATTTTATTACCGGGGCTCATACACAAGGTGGATTCTTATGCAAAAGTCGATGGGGATGCCTATCCTTTTCGTGCTTCTTGTTAATTTAATGTGTAAGTGGGTGATTCCATAGCGGGTGATTTCGCAAAATACATATTTAAATTAATAAACGTTTATGAGTTTAGAGTGCGCACTCGTAATAAATTAAGGTTAGGATTGAGTTCTAACCAAATTATTTATTTTGTGGCTAAAGACTACTAGGTATTCACTTTTGTTGGTTTAATTGTATTATTTTTCTAACAATTGTGAATGCTTCAATTGATATGTAGAGCAAGCAGCGGTGGCATTAGGAAGCATTGGAGGATAGCGTGTATTCAAATTATTATCAATATTCACTTTTGTTGGTTTAATTGTATTATTTTTCTAACAATTGTGAATGCTTCAATTGATATGTAGAGCAAGCAGCGGTGGCATTGGGAAGCATTGGAGGATAGCGTGTATTCAAAT
Source organism: Lygodium microphyllum (assembly GCF_053477565.2). Classification (NCBI taxonomy): domain Eukaryota; kingdom Viridiplantae; phylum Streptophyta; class Polypodiopsida; order Schizaeales; family Lygodiaceae; genus Lygodium; species Lygodium microphyllum. The sequence continues at coordinate 32,983,354 of NC_141140.1, read as the reverse complement.
TATTATCAATTTTTTATGGGTGCGCATCTTAGGCATGGCGCCAATATTTTGATGCGCTTATTTATTAAAGTGCTTGATATTTATTTATTACTTTTATATGCACATGGGCGCACGATTTAAATATTTGTATTGGACATTGTATTTGGGTACCGCCTGACTCCTTGGGCGCCCAATAGCTTTAATTCTTTAGTGGCACAAAAGCAAACATAAAAGCTAAAGCATGCTAATTGTAAATTGGGCTATTTTTTGAGCTTGAAGATCAATAATATATAAAATACATGCTTTGTGGAGTGCTCACACAAGGCATGGGGGGAAATTATACCCAATTAGTCTCTTGCTTCATGTCGTGCAAGCTTTCTTCCTTGTTTTTTGTGCAAAACTAGAGTTCTTTTGTACTTGGGGACCTTCCGACGCTCACTACGCGTGCATACGGCGTCCGATCTGTGCACCAGGTAGGCTTCTATATTAACAGAAATTTGATCAACCCTAAGATAATTGCAGGTGGTCAGGAAGGCGGGATCCGAGCAGGAGGAGAAGTCCACGAGGAAACAATTGATGGATAGAAGGATATCCTCTACTCTAAAAACTAAGCATTCCTTGGGAGTTTAGGCATTTAAATTATATATTCTAGGAAAATCAAAATCCCCATGAATAGTGCGGTCATAATCCACTCCATACCGGCGGGGGTAGGGCATGTAGGTGGGGTCATTTCGTTCCTCAGGGAGTGAGCTACAGAAAGCGGTCCATGCGTCAAAATTGGCATCCCAAATCCTCCTCCACCACTTCGGCTGCGCCTTGTAGCCTTGGACGGATTTGGGAATCTGGTTCGCCTTGTCCTGCCAGTAATCTGTGGGCTCTTGCCTCCACCTGGTTATAATTAGGCTCCTCTCTTCCATCCATCTGTTTGCCAGGTCATTGTCCAGGTCCTTGATCTTGGATAGGATACTTAGAGGCAACGCACGGTCCAGCGAGCGTGGATAGGAAAATGACAACTCAAATGGTCTCGCCTGGAACTCCCAGTCACGCCAGATGATCAATTCCTAAGGCCAATCGATAGGGTTGGGGTCCCCTCGTAGTGGTACCGGCTCGTCAGAGAATTGTCAGGGTAGTGACCGTGCTTTGCGTTGTGTGTCCTCTGCCAGCTCCTACCTCCTTCTTTGAGTTTCCATAATGTGCTCAGGCATGTGGGCATCTTCAGGCTCGTCTGGCAGGAGGTCTGGTAGAGGGGGACTAGGCGTTTTTTGTTGTTCTTCGTCGACCTCCTGCTCCAAATTCGGGCCCTCCTTGGTATCTTGTTTGGTCACTGCTGGGGTCATTTGTAGTGGTGGTGCGCACTGCTCTTGTTCTTCGAACCCCAGTTCCTTGAGCTCAACGGTGGAGAGGCCGGCACTGCGCAAGTAGTGGAATTGCTACTCCTTGGTGAGTCCCGTGTCGGCGGGGAGCTCCCGTTCCTGAAGGCCATATCTTAGCACCCGGGTAGTCAACTCCAATTTCCTTCTCACCCTCTCCACTGAATCATCGCCATGTGCTTGGGTGACATGCAACACGATGCTGAAAAAGGCTTGCCTCTGTGCGTTGGTGCATATATCGGCTGCTTCAGCCCTAGATTTGGCAAGCACTCTCTCGCACTCTGCCACTACCAAGCGCTCCATTAATTGCATGATTCTTTCAAAGTTGTTCGCTTCCCATGCATTGGCCCTTTCATCCATCTTTCTTCTTTCTTCTTCCAGCTCACTTGCTAGTGTGGTTACCATCTGTTGCTGTTCATTCATTAAGGCCCAGAGTTGGTGCCACTCCCTGGACTTCCGAGCCAACTGTTCTTCGGCGATTTCTTTCGCTTGATTTGCAATACTGAATTTCTGTTCTGCCTCAGCAATTAGTTCTAACCTTTCCTGCGCTAGCTGCTCGTGGCTCTGGATCTCTGCAAGGTGCAGTCTTCATTGCATGAAAGCCATGGCCATGAGGGCCTCTGTGTCTTGCTTGTTAGTGGGGGTGTGGAACGAGACCGGTCTCCCTGGGTCATGTGAGCTTCCCACCATCATGCAGAGTGGCACAGTGGGCTCCTTTGCTGGCATGCTTGGTGATTTAGCAGCTCGTTTATATAGCTCTTCCTCATCTGAGAATGGTAGGTCAACAGTTGCCAAGACATGCATCCAATCCCTCTCGTCCTCAGGGCAGGGGATGTACTTGGTCAGTGTCCCATAGGGCTTGCATGCCTGGGCATCACCTTTTGGCATGGTTGAGATAGCATCGAGGTCGACTGGGGTAGTCTTCCAGGTGTCCATCTCAACCCTTACCGCTTTCATCCTATTCCCCAAGAATATGATGTTGTTTTCCCAGTCTTCAACCACTCACGCATTCCTCATCCAGGGCCGGCCTAGCAGAATGTCGTAGTCCACACCCTTCATGACAATGAAGTTCACAAAAAACTGCACTCCTGCCACCTTCACTGGCCAGTTTTTTAAGACCCCGAATGGTCTGACCTTCATCCCATTGGCCAGTGTAACATTAAACCAAGCCGCTTCCATAGGTGGATTTCCCTAGGCCTGTAGAACAGCATGGCTCAAGACACTAACCCCGATGCCGATGTCTACAATTACTTTCTGTGTTGCGTTCCCCAAGGCTAAAATAGGTAGGACTGCATGCATCTCTGTGCCTTCCCAGAAGGCATTGATGTGCAGTGACCTTGGAGCTAAGTGCAATGTTAGGCTTGGAATTTGCGTGATTGCGTCCTGCTCTTACAAGTCAATGGCAGCATGCTCCCCCTTTCCCTCCACCCAATGTCTCAATTCTTGCCATAATGGAGGGTGCTACTGAAGCAAATCTCCCAAGCTCATGGTTGAGGAGGTTGCTGGGTAGTTGGCTTCCTCCTTGGTCACCATTCTTTGGCCACATTTCCTGGTTAGCTTGTTGACAAGCTTCTCCCTGGTCTTGCCTTTGTGGCATCTTTCGTGGTGTGGGCGCATTCCCTGATTGAGGTTGCGATGGCAAAGCGGGTGTGCTTGCACTAGAAAGGTCCTCCATCGGATCCTCCAGTATGGGTTCTACATCTTTAAGGTGTTCTTGGGCCTCCTTGACCCACTCCTTAACCTTGGCTATAGACTCGAGTTGCTGTCTGGGGTGAGGGTATTCCCTTACCTTGGCACTACCTAGTTCTGCTGTCTTGGGAGCTGAGGTCTCTGCCTCAATATCTGTGATCCCCTTTCCTGCCACTAAGGTTGTAGATTCCTCAGTCTTAAGGGTGATCCTTGCGTCTGTTCTCTTTCTCCTTCTCCTCTGGCTTTTCTTTCCCAGCGAGGCTGCATCCAAGTTACTTGGCCCAGGCAGCGAGATGCATGTTCATCTTGTTTGCGCTCGCGTCATGATACGCAATGGGATGGGCGTGTCCTCCCCGCCAAAGGTCTCCACCCCAAATAGTCCCAAGTGCACGGAGGGCACATTCGCAGAACTGGCTGATGGTTTTCGTCTAAGGCAGTCAGGAAACAGGTGTGTGATCCCACATTTGGCGCATAGAGGGTCAGCCTTGTCCTGGTTTGCATGTTCCCTTTCCGGGCAGCATGATGAGATATGGCCTGGATGACCACAAGTCCAACATGAGATTGGGTCCTGGCTTGGTCCTCCAAAGCCTCTGCCTCTTCCTCTGCCCAGCGCCATCACCGATATCGGTTGATAGTCCATCAGGACTGGATTGCCTTCCTTGTCATAGGAGATGTATGGGTTTATGTAGCTTTCCTCTTCACTAGGTTCCTCCACATAGTGAATAGGAGTGTCACTCGGTGGTTGGGTTACGTAGGGTCCTGGTGGTCTGGGTATGCCTGTTGGGTTCATCTCTAGCCTAGGGATGGCTGGTCTTGCATCATTTGGTGCTGGAAGTGCCAGTGCCAGCTAGGCTCCCCTGCCACCAAGGAAGTTAGATGGCCTGTTGCCTAGGTAAGGAGGGTTGTATTGCTGCACATATGGAAACCTCCTAGGCAATCTGCAGTGCAACGAGTTGTCGGAGGGGTTTTTGTCGAAAGATCGAATCCACCGGGGATCTGAAGTAGAAGGAAGTAGAGATAGGAGATGGAAGAGAAGATAGAGAATAGCCAAGTGGTAAACACGACAAAAACAAATCACAATGAATTGAAACAATATGTATTGAAAGAACCTGGAATCTTTGCTCTACTCAAAAGCAATCTCCAGGCATTAGTTCTCCTGGAGCTCCTTCGTAGACCAAAAACGTGGATCAGAAAAATCAGCTCTTTCTCTGCTACCCAGAACCCAAATCTGATGGCTCCGTTGGCTCCGAAAGGGGGGTAAAACCACAGGACCCCTGCTCACAGATTCTCCCAGATCACTCCTTCTTCTTCTTCCAGTTCAATCTGTAGTTTTCAACCTATTTATAACGATCATGACGCGCGCGATTTCGTCAATCTGTCCTTCTTGTGGAAATTCCCTAACTGGCTAAAAAAGCAACTAGCTTTTTGCATGTCATCCTAATCTAGAAGCTTTTTCTAACTTTTTCAAATTTTTACAATAAATAATATCAAAAGTAAACTAAATTTATCCAACTCGCACTAGTACTAATGGCTCTGATTACATTAACTTGCTAGATCAATAGAGATGTTGGATGATGATGCATTCCATACATTTTTACACCATGTCCTCATAACATCACGACATCCACCCCCTCTGAACCTGCACATCCTCCGGTATGTGCCAAAATCCTAGTTGTCACCGGATTCTGAGTCCTTCTCATCCTCTGCAACCATATCCTTTACTTCTTCATCTTCCATATCTTCCTGGCTAGCCCCTATATCATCCCCACTATTTTCTTCCAATTCTGGCAACTCATAAGTAGTAGATTCCTGCCTTTTGAATAATTTGATTCTTTTCCCTACTATCGAAAGTTGTATGGCTGTCCCATCCAGCTCATTTAATGCATAAGTAGCATTATCAAACACTTGTCTTACCACATAGGGTCCAAACCATCTTTTGGAAACTTTACGCATGGCACTATGCTGGTTATCTAAACTGCTATCATAAACCAATACCCAATCCCCATCTTGTATGGTTCTTGGTCTCAGCCTATGTCTTTTGTGTATCCTTGTTGCCCTTAGCTTTGTAGTTGTTGCCTCTATGTCTTCTGACTTTCTTTCCAACTGTCTAATGCGTAAGGCCAACAACTCCTCTCAATTCAACTCCTCCTCCCAAGGTAACACACTCCATGTGATAGTCATCTCTTCTATCGGCATGATAGGTTTTTGACCATACATCAATTCTGCAGGCATATATCCTGTAACAGCACTATGAGTTGTTCTATCAGCCCACAAAGCATAAGGGAGCAATTGTGGCCACTCTTTTATCTTCTCTCCACATGCTTTTGCCAATGCCTTCACAATAGGTGGATGACCTCTTTCACTTTTACCATCATTTCCTTAAGGGTTATGGGCTGAAGTTAAAGCAAGCTTTATCCCCAATAGTGCAAAGAAATCATGAGCTTCATCTGCATCCAACTCACCCCTATCTATTGTAATTTTTCCCACACAGCCATATCGACAAAATATCTCATCTAAGAGAAAAGTACATACGACATTTGTTGTCTTAGTACGTAGAGCTCTCCCTTCCACTTGATTAGTCAAGTCTTCACGAGCAAGCACAAGATACCTCATTTGCCAAAGACCTGTAGGCATTGTGACCAAATCTACCACCCACTTAAAATGAAGAGATAATGGATATGTGGATTGCAATCCATCCCAATGTCTCACAGTTGAATACATTTGACATGTTGTACATGTTTCCACAAAGTGAGCAACATCCTTATACATACCCTGCCACCAATATCTTTCTTTGATCTTTGTAAAAGTACCCCAAACACCTCTATGACCAGCCCACAAACTTTCATGAAATTTTTGCATTACTTTTACTTGCGAAGCTCTGTCACCCAAAACTCGCAATGGCATACCCTATTTCTTTTTAGCATGTTTCCATAAGTATCCATCTTTTAAGAAAAATCCATAAGCTTTCCTTTTGATCTTCTTAAACTCCACATCTGACCATTCATCTCTCTTTGTTAATGTACTGAGATATTGGCCAATTCTCAGCCATTCTCCTGCATATTTGTCTTCCAGAAACACTTCTGCACAAGATGCAAAACATCTAAAGTGTCTTCTCTTTGTTGTCCAAGCTTCTGTTAATGCTGTAGCAATACTTTGCATTACTAAATTCACTCTTGCAACATCATTTTCAGCCATAAGAAAGTCATCTTCTTCCTCCTCATCCATCATCCCATCTTCATTCTCATAGCGTACTCGAGATAACATGTCTGCCACTGGGTTATCTCTTCCTACAATATGCTAAAATTCAGGGTTCAAAGATTTGATGTATGCAATCCACCAGAGCATAGCAATATCTAGGGTAGCACAACTAGTAATCATACCCAATACTGGCAAACAATCAGTCTCAATGACTACATGAGCACCCATAAAATACTCCTTATCACATTTAAGGGCTATCACAATTCCCCATAATTCTCTTTTTACTTGTGGATATCTTCTCTATCGTTCAGTCAATACTTTTGCACCAAAGCGTATTGCATACCTTTCCCCTTCCTCATCATCTTGCCCAATTGCCCATCAAATCCCGATTGGGCTTGTATCAATAGTAATAATGATAGGCTTCCCATGTGAATAGTCAGCCTTTCTCAACATAGGAGCAGATTTTAAGAGTTGCTTCAATTTCTTCATTGCTTTCTAATGCTTCTTTTCCCAATGAAATTTTTGACCTTTTCGTAGAAGCTAATAAAGAACATTGGCTACATGTACAAAATGAGGAATCCATATCAAATAGAACACACATGCACCCAAGAATCTACGCACCTCTGATACATTCATGCATACATCTCACATTCTATCAATCCCATCTATTTTTACTGGTGATGGCCTTCGCCCATAAGGCTCACACATATGCCCAACAATCAAAACCTTGTCAACTCCAAAGACAGACTTTTGTCCTGAAAGAGTTAAATGCACCTCTTCTAGACGTGTCAAAATCCTCTCACAATCCACAATATGATCTGCAACAAACTGTCTACATCCATGAGCATCCATCTCTTCATTCTTTTCATCCACTGCACACCCTTTGATTGGAACATCATCCAAGAAGGGCATAGTCAATTGTGGTATAAAATCCCTGAGTACCCTATTCATAGCATTTGTCATGTGTGCCACTGAGTTTGTTGCACCGTGTGGAAGAGTACACATTCGTACTAACCCCACAGGAGTCTTCATGGTTGTGATATCCCTACTTTCAATTGTAAGCTGAAACTGATCATACCCCAAGTAAAGATCACCCAAAGAATAGATCGCTCTGCCTGCAAAAGCCTCTGCAGATTCATCAACCACAGGACCTGCACCTACATTTCTTATGGTCACTTTATTGACCAGTTGCATGTCTTGAATAAATCTTAAAGCCCCATTCTTTTTGGGCACAGTAAACCAACGACTTGAGTACAGGGCTGAAGAAGGCTCCAAGATCTTCATGCGAATCTTTTCATTTAGCAAATCCATCAGCTTTGGCAAGTAAGCTTTAGGCACTAGAATAGGCCTCAAGTTCCATGGTACATGTGGCACAAAAAATATGAACATAGTAGAGACAACATTTGGATCCACATAACCTATTTCACTTGGTTGAAATGCAAATGCCTTCCCATGTCTAGCCAACATTTGCATAAAACAATTTCTCTCAGCATGCAAAAGAAACCCTTCTGCACCGACTTTCAATTCCTGTAATGTTTCAGATGTAAACTGATGACCTATATCTTTAGGATCCCGTAAGCTTGGCTGCCTTGACACTTTTTCATACATGCCCTCACTCTTTGGTGGAAGTGGCAAAGCAATTGGTTTCACCTTTTTGTCAACTGTCTTATACTTTGTCTCCACAAGTGCTTCAGCCCATTGTAATCCTTCCTGATGAGCAAACAATGTTATAACATCATACATATCTAAAGAACGTACTAACAACACTTTGTTTTCAGCCTCATTTTCTACATGTATAGTTGCTGAAATTTCAGCCATAGTGTCAGTAATATTCAACCCATAAAAGATGCCTGAAATGCCATCATTTTCAGCTAACATCCCCAATTATCTCAGTTTCTTAATAGTCCATTTCATAGATATGCATTCAGCCCTACACATAGCTTCCATAGGCTTAAACCAACATGAACTATTTGCTGTAAACTGAGAATTACCAATAGTAAATGCATACTTCATTTCATCAAGAGGCGAGTACACCCTTTGATCAGCACTACTGTAGCCCAGCATTACAGCAATGCTTAATGAAAATCCAAGTCTTTGAATTCCCTTGCTTTTGGAACCAAAGGAGACTCTCGAAGTGTATCACGATTTCTAGGATGATTAACACAAATAGTAAGAAATTGGATTGCTTTCCTCCCATCTTTGCTTTTGACTCTTGCATAAGCAGAACCATCATCAAGCACCTTTGTTTCCATACGCACACCTGTAATATAGGGCTATCCCAAAATCACTGCATATGAGGAATTATCTTGTACAAAGAAGTGTTGCTCTTATTGTACATCACCAATTGTCACTTTTACATTAGAACATGCAGCATAGAGCTCCCCTGAAGAATTATTTGTAGCCCTCATACGCCAACCATGATCAGTGTCCACAGGCCATGCACCATTTTCATACAATCCCCGCTCAATGACATTTATCTCAGACCCATGGTCAAGTAAAGCAACACAAGGAGTTTCACGCTCCCCTATTTTCACTACCGTTTCAGTGGTAGCTCTAGCCCAATGATTTCTTGTGTAGTGACTTCGAGGAATAAATCCTAGAGTCTCTTCTCCATATTGTTGCATTTGCCTTACTCCACCATGCATATTGCTATAAGACAATGCATTTTCAACCACTTTCTTCTCTTCTCCACTTGTTGTCCATTGATTAGTAGCATCCTGCATAGACAATCCTGTACTTACTTCATACTCATATTCAGCCCGAATACCCAACAAACCAATTTCCTCTTCAAATTGTAGCAATGCACTAGTGGTATCACCAAGAAACTGGCGCTTCCTTTTAATTATGTCAATGATCTCATCATGAAAATCTCGCTTGGCAATGCCAAACACCTCTCCCAAGGTAAATTCCACCCGACTATTTAAGATCCGTTCTTCAAGAACCTTCTTAAGATCTATGGCTGTCTCAATGTCAGATTGTAGCTTATATCCTGGCTATTTGCCCTTCTTTTTGCCCTCTTGTTTGTTATCCTGTTTTTGCTTATGACTAACCTCTTCCATATCATGCTCGAGAGGTGGCTGATTTGCATCTTTAGGCTGATCCATACTTCTTTTTGTCATTCTTTTAGATGTCCCTGCAATATCTTCATCTCTTTTTTGTTTTTCTTCCACAAGTACATCCGTGTTTTGTACCTTTGCTAAATATGCATACACTGAATATGCATCTACCGGTGATTCCCAACCAGTTATGCCACGAATGTCTTGCCTTGCATGAGACATTTCACTATCAGTGACCTTTCTCTTTTCAGCTGCATGTAAAGCCTGTGTCCATATTTCAGCCTTTGGACCAACCATCACTTGGCCATGCATTCTATCCAACTGTAGACCAAAAGTAGAAGCATGTACCGCCGCATAAGCATTTCAGACAGCCAAGTCTTCCAACAACTTCTGCATACCTCCCTTTTCAAAATTCAAAGCAAGAGGCAATCCCATTTCTTGTGCATGGATCTTGCCATCTTTCCAAAAGATAAGCTGTCATGCCAAGGCCTCCTGATAGGTAGCACAATCCTTTCTCTCCTGCTGCAAACTGTCACACCACATACATCTTTTTCCAAGCTTAGGGGCTGCTGCCTGTCCCCTTTCCTCTTGTCCTATTTCATCCAATTTTGCAACCTTCAATTGAAGATCCCTCATCCCTTTGACCAATTCATCTAAGACATCTTCCCTAACAGAGGGAACAATAGCAGGTACAGCCATAGGGTTAGCCACAGAAGTGGGTGGCTTACTGGATACTTTAACTGTCTTACCCGTAACAGTGGGCAAGCTAGAGACATGCAATCTTTCTCTTCTTCTATGTTTCTTCACAAGTGCAATAACAGCTTCCTTGACATGTCGCCACTCTGTTTTCAAACCTGTCTCTGTAGTGTAATCCTCCAGCAAATCATCAAGCTTCTCTTGAAGCTCAAGATCAGCTGCCTGTAGAAACAATTCAATTTTCTGACTTGCAAGAGCTTGTTGTTCTGCAAGATCCAACTGCTCAAATCTACTTTCAAATTCTCTTAACAATTCTATTGGCACAAGACCCTTATTGGGTTGTATAACTCACTCCTGAAAAGTCTTATGCGTAATCAAACTGGTGTCCTCAATGTAAAATTCTTCCCTGAGTGTCTTCTTGAAGGCTACCCAGTCAGCATCCTGCAAGTATAATTTAGTAATCCGTGCTTTCAGTTCATGAACAGTAACACATACAAAATACCAGCTCCATGCAGATTGAGCCACTCCAAAGAATTCCATCTTCTGAACATAGGTATGTACATATGCAAATACATTCATGCCATTGAATAACTTCACCTCGCGCTCAACTACTTGCAAAGCATTCATCACAACACTTTCTGTTTGAGCTGAAGCTTGCATCACTGTTGTTGTTGTTGTACCTGCATAAGCATATTCATATTTTGCACCAACTATTGCAAAACATCACTGGAGATTGTATTTGAAGGTTCTCCCATCTTATCTTTCCTTCTTTTGTGATGACCTTTCACGTTGGGTTCACCAATGTCGGAGGGGTTTTTGTCGAAAGGTCGAATCCACCGGGGATCAGAAGTAGAAGGAAGTAGAGATAGGAGATGGAAGAGAAGATAGAGAATACCCAAGTGGTAAACACGACAAAAACAAATCACAATGAATTGAAACAATATGTATTGAAAGAACCTGGAATCTTTGCTCTACTCAGAAGTAATCTCCAGGCATTAGTTCTCTTGGAGCTCCTTCGTAGACCAAAAACGTGGATCAAAAAAATCAGCTCTTTCTCTACTGTCCGGAACCCAAATCTGATGGCTCCGTTGGCTCTGAAAGGGGGGTAACACCCTAGGATGCCTGGTCATAGATCTCCCAGATCACTCCTTTCAGTTCAATCTGCAGTTTTCAGCTTGTTTACAGCGATCGCGACGTGCGTTAATTTGTCCTTCTTGTGAAAATTCCCTAACTGGCTGAAAAAGCAACTAGCTTTTTGCATGTCATCCTAATCTAGAAGTTTTTTCTAACTTTTTTGGATTTTTACAATAAATAATATCAAAAATAGACTAAAATTATCAAAAAATCTAGTATTTTCGGATAATTCATGCAACTCACACTAGTATTAATGGCTCAGATCACATTGACTCTCTAGATCAATAGAGAAATCAAATGATGATGCATTCCATACATTTTCACACTATGTTCTCATAGCATCATGATAGTGTCATGACCGAACCTACCATAGTTCGAACACGGCCTAGATCTAGGATCTTGACACTCGGCTGGGAGGCGGTTCCACCACAGTGTATACACTCTGCACGTGAGTTCGCGTAGGCTTCCTTATTTGTTATTGCAAACGTGCAAGCTCCATTCTCACCTCAACCAGGTCTTGGCCTTGGTCAACTCCCTTTCCCTTATCCCGTGTGCTAGAGCTCTCTCTCTCTCCTGATGTCATTGACCGCTCTGAAGCCCTCTGGCCTGTATTGTCCCGACTGGTGCTCCTCATGCTTCACTCCCTAATCTAATCATCCACTCTTATTGCTTCGTCAAAAACCCTAGCTAGCACATCTCTGTGTAGGGTGGAGTTACTAGCCAAGGCCTTGTAGAGTTCCTCGCTTCAGATTCCATTTATAAACACTGTAGACACAGCCTTCTCGTTAGGTCGCTCATTGGTCGGGATCCTCTTGAAGAGGCTATGTACATGTGTGACGTAGTCTCTCACGTCCTTCTTTTCCCTCTAACTGACATTCATCAACCGGATGATGAGGTTGTCAGAGTATCCTGCCTCAGAGAACCTCTTGATAAAATGATCTTTAAGATGGGCAAAGTTCATGCGCTCGGCTGCATCTAGACTAGTGTACCAAACCCTCCCCTTATCACCTAAGCACTACCCAAAAGCTTGGGAGCATTGTGCAGGGTATCTGAGGCCATTTGCTTCACAAACTTATTCGAACTGCTCTACAAAGCTATATGGGTCATTGCTAGGTTCATACTTGTCCAGTTGTTTTACCACTACAGGGATCTTAGATTGCCCCTTTGCCCCTTGTGTGACCCCTAATCTCGAGAGTAAGGCTATGGCTAAGGCTGTTGCGCCCTGCTCAGCGGACGTGTTGTCCATGAGCCGCTTGGCTACAAGTTCACTGAATGATAAGTCAGCCTCCACTGCCTGCTCTCTCTCCGCATTTGGTCCTGCTTTTGCTGCTCCCGCCAGGGCTAGCATGCACTGGGCCTCGTACATATCCACATCTTGTTGGAGTTTCCTAGCCTTTTGCTCGTGGTTATAGGCGATCATGCTCTCTAGCGCCCTTCTGGTCGCCTTTCTTTCCTCTTTTAGGGTTGCTACCACTTCCTCTACTGGCCTACCCTGAACTACCGTCTTGGCCAACAAGTCATACTCGTTGACTAACTCTTGTACCATGATTGGGAATTCTTCCAAGTCTAGTCGGTCCTCTCCTTGTCCGCCTTGTGATCCTGACATTGCTCCCACTTCCAGCTCCACAAGGTCGTCGATCAACTTGAGTAACTCTGGTAGCATCCAATTCTCTATGTTGTTGCCTTCTGGATCTTCATGTCCTCTTAGGGCCCTATTAATGGGGTTCTCTAGTAGCCAGCTATGTTTTGAGATCTTCTCCTAGTAGTAGGTTCCTTGATGTTATTATGTTTGTTGTTGAGCTTCTTGTTATTGGAAACCGTCGTCAATCTTATCCACAACTTGTGCTTCGTGCTTTCTAGTGCTCAGTGTGAAAGCATGCTTTTCCTTTCCTTGTAGTGTACCCTAGGTGATGAAATCAAAAGGTGAGGTGAGGATGCACTAAATGCCCAATGCAGACTCCACCCTACTACTTACGTTTGTAGCCTGATGTGGCTCTAAGCGTAGGTTCTGGCCAGTCTAAAGTCTTATAGAAAGACCCTGCTGCATTCTCTATTCTGCTTCAAGGTTGGTTAGTTGGTTGGCTGGTCGCCGAACGTCACGTCCAATTCCAAATTTGGTCTGCCCAGTGTCTAGCTATTCGGGGTGAATCTTCGGTCACCCTGTCTTGTCTCTAGCTTCCAAGATTAAACTGGGTTCCCTAGGGGATCAAAGACGTGACCAAGGTACCCAGGACTGTGGGCCAAGTAAAAAACCTTATATTCAAACTCTGGTGAACTGCTCCGATTCTAGGAATCAAACGGGCTGGTCCGATTCTGGGAATCTGACGGGATGGTCTAATTCTGGGAATCGGGCAGGCGGGTCCAATCTTACTCAGGTCTGACTTCCCCTAGCCGGACGGGGGTGGTCTGACTATTGCAATGGGTCAAGTGGTTCAAGTCTACGGCTAGGACACATGGCCTGACTTTGATGGGCTCATCCGATTATAAGAATTAGATCGGACCAATGGTCCGATTTTCAATTGGTCCGATTATAAGAATCAAATCGAACCAACGGTTCGATTTTCTTTTGGCTGGTCCGATTATGGAAGTCGGACTGTCTGACTCTCAAAATCAGACAGTCCTATTCTATGAATCGGACACACTGGTCCGACGGCGCGGACAACGGCCCGCAAGTTGCGCACGGTGCCTCTAGGTCAACGCCTACTCTATCAAATCGTGCCATGCCTTCCAAATAGATGCGAGCAACAGAGGGAAACGTCTGGCATACCTCGAAGCGATGGGGCGCTCGATCGGTCAGCACTTCACGATCTCCCGTAGCTCTCTCTCTCTCTCTCGCTCGCTCTCTTTCCATCTCTCAAGCTCACAGTCTTCTCAGAAGGCAGGGTATCAAATGTGGCATCCCTTGGGCTCCTTATTACCTCATCTCAGTCTACTGTAGAATCAGAGATTAATCTCGTACACTCCTCTAGCCAGATGCTTGAATCTGCGTCCCAACTTCCATGTCTCCAGCAGCCAGCAAAACCCTTCTGTTCCCTTCTTTTTCCTATCCTACACTTAACCTATTGCAATAGAAATTAGAAATAAAAATACAGACAGATGGTCTTACTCTAATATTCAGCAGCAAATCAAAATACTTACTTGCTCCAGGGATTAAAACCTCCTACTTCTCCTAACTATCTCGAGCACCAGTTCAGGCTACAAACCCTACTGCCATGCTCGATTTGACGCGCATGGCACTCAAGGCTCGATTCCATCTATCCCGACAATGAAACAAAAATGTAGGGGACCTACGGAGCTCTATCCCGAGACCTACGGACCACTTATTGATCAAGCGTTTCAAGTCGAGCGGCCATGGCTACCTCTCACATAGCCAACGCTCAATGCCTACCTTGCAGGTGTAGTGAGCTTACCTTGATGCTCGATTGAGTTCCCTCCTCTCTCTCACACTCTGGTAGCTCCACAATCCTTGTGGCAAGTTCAAGCTACCTCAAGCCCCCTCCGTCAAGCTCCATCCTCCATAGCCGTGCAAGACAAGAGAAGAGAAGAAGGGAAGGAAAGATGAAGAGAGAAGATGGGGCACTTCTTCTCCACGATCCCTCACTCTCACACACTCACTCCCTCACTCCCTCACACTTCCTCAATCCCTCACTCAAGCACAAGCATGAAGGTAAGAAGCAAGAGAAGAGGAAGAAGAAGCTTTAGCCACACCCAAGAATGAGCTTCTCATTCACTTCTGAACTTTATATACATGCCCTACCTTTTGGGCGGTAATCCACACTTTTTTACATGGCCGGCCATTAGCCTAGGCCCTCTTTTCCTATTTCCCACCATTCCAACTTATCCCGTTCCCACTAATGCATACAATTTGCACAGGAGTGAGCCCGGCACTCTTTTTACAAGGATTCGAGAGCACCTTCATATTTAATTGTGTGCTTTTACTCTTTTCTTTTCTCGAGGTGACACCATCATTCAAATCATTCAAATTTTCAGGCTTCCATTTTTTTCGCACTTCTGCTCCATTTTCCGTCCTTCTGTGCTGCAGTAAATAGTTTTCAATGCAAAATGATTAGTAGATACAAGGTAATTGATTTTTTAATCGAGAACAAGGAAAATGAAAATTTCAAAGTTCCTTTTAAGATATGTTGGGGATTTTTTATATTCTAGGCTTTGGTCAAAAAACAAACCAACTGGTCAAATTTCGTGTTTTTTGGAGATGTTTTTGGAGGTAAAACAAAAATGTCTAAAATACGAAAAGTCTTGGACATCCCTACCCTCTAAGCTATTTTCCCCCATATCTATACTCACTCATGGCTCTATTGTGACCTCTTCTATGTGTTTATGTAACCTTCAATAATAGAGTGAATTACTTACACCCTCCTTTCCCTTGGCACCTTTGTGTGCCTCTCTATGCATCTCCACTTACCTCCTGTGACAACCAAGTAGGCTTCCCGTTTTTATTAATAGTAAAATGAATACATGAAAGAATGAGCTGCATATTGAGGTAGAGATTGAATATGCCCCATTATTCAAAAGAACCCAACGTACCAGTGTCAACCCTCAAGTTTTGCAAAGTTACAAGCAAATGGGATTGAAACATGTGGATTTGTGGGTTGATGGGTGAATCTACCCAATTTACCCCTTAAACAACAGACCCCCAACTTTCTCAGGAATAAAAAATTTGCTGAAGTATGTGCGTGAGGGTGAAAATGGGTTGCTCGGTTATACTAGGCGGCTCAATGATCAAGCATTCAAAGTATTTACAACTTGCCAAGCAACCATAAAAATTTACCATGATGTGATCACTGCACATCAACTTCATATACAACAGCTCATAAGACAAGTGGTACAACTGAATGACACTATAATTCAACAAAACAATCAAATTATTTCAATGCACATGACATTGGTATCTCATATGAGGAGGCAAATGCACAATTAGACGACTTGAGAAAGATCAACATCAAGCTAACACAGGAGTGCAAACGAAAGACGAAGCCAATCAAGGAGTTAATCGTGAATAGCTGCCGATGGAAGCGACGTATCAAAGCATGTAAGGTAGCTCATAAAGAGAACCTAGGTGAGGGTGAGGTTGGATTGTGTATTAGTAGATTGCTAAAGGCAAGTACATTGGAAAATGCTTTGAGCAATCCTAAGTTTAAGGCTGTGAAGGAAAAGGTGATTGAGTGCACATTAAAAGATGTGTCAAATGAGTTCTCAGCTATGGATGCACAATCTATTTGTGATAGGGCCGGTATTAGCATAACGACTTACTCAAAGATATTCAAAGGTGTGAAGGCTGGGTTTGGTTTTGTGCTGAAGAGAGGTAGAATCGTGCCTCTTCCTCAACCTTCAAAGTTAATAGAGGCCCGATGGCAACTTAATACAAAGGTTTTGGAGCTGATAGGAGATCCCATGCATGTTCAATGCGTGGAAACACTAAAGGTTAGGACCAAAAATGCATATGAGGTGAAGTTCACCGAACTCAACAACTACTATTTAGATTTGTACAAGGTGCAGTCGGCAATGGTAATGTACTACAATATCTCTATTGAGGAATGTAATGGTAAATTGTAGTTTGTTATAAAATTAGATGAAAGTGAGGTCATCAAAGAAGTCAAGCTTGAAAGAGTTAGTGTAACTCTGATGAATAGAGCTTTACAATTCGATAAGAACAACCAAGGGAACTTTAGTGTTCAATCCATGTTCAATTAGAGTTCCATGTGTAGTGCCTCGTTGCATTTGAAGTTCCTAAGAAAACATTTGAGGTGCTACAACTGTTCTTTATGCACACAAGCATTCCAAGCATCATCGATCATCAGGAACATGGTGAGATGCTCTTAGTTGAAGGGTATGGTCAATACTTGGTTGAATGGCATCTTGTAGGAGACTTGAAAACTTTAAAATGCATGTGTGGAATCTTCAATGGTGCAAATACAAAGAATTCATGCCTATATTTCTTGACAGAGAGGGTGGAAGGAAAGAATGAAAAGAAGAACTGTCAAAGGGTGACAAGTGTTGCATCGACGTGTAATAGAGAAGATCCCACTTTGGAAGCCCATCTTCAACATTCCATTGGATGGTATTCACATTTGTTCATTGCATGCTTTTGTCAGAATCATGGAGAAACTCCCATCAATGAGGAAGGGAATGTCATGGTTCGTAGGCCGCAGGACTACGATGGGTGGAAAAAGTTACATTTTGTAGTTCCTGATTGAAGTAATGGAGGAAAAACAAGGTTGGCCAAAGCTAAGGTTTTGATAAGTCTTAACAAATTGGCTCCCTTACTTCGCAAGATGGTGTTTAATAATGAAGATAAGCAAGAATTTATCAATGTTGTGCATAGCTTCTACGAAAACATGGTGGAAGTATGGGGCAAAAGCTCTATCACACATTACATGGTGCATCCTAAGTTAATATTTTAAAATTGTATGAATTGTATAAACTATTGAGCGTAGTTTTACTCATGTGTGATATGTGTCTTTGTAGCATATCCTTGAGGCACATGGGCCATACTTTGCAGAAAAGGAAAGCATTGGAATTTGGTCTACACAAGGGATGGAAATTTTACATTGGATAGCGTATGGTGCATACCAAAGAATAATTGATCATGGTGGAGGGGTGAATGGTAGCAATCCAATGATCCAATTGCTATCTTGGCAGTATAGGATTATAGTAGTGGATGAAGCTAAACTCTCGCAAAAGAGAGCGAATGAAAGTGCCGATGAATTGGCTGTAGACATGATGGAATCACATCATGTCACTAAAAGAGTGGGTTATGAAGCCTCAAGTGCCAAAGAAAACCATGCCAAGTGGCTAGAAACAAGGCTTCGACAAGGTAGCAAATGGGTTCAAAGAGAGCTAAGATAATAAGATAAACAATGTGTTCAATGTGAATGCAATTCATAGTTTAAGAGAGAAAGAGAGAGTGTGCATCTATGTGAATGAGTCTTACAGTTTAGGGTTATATAAAAGAGGGTTTCACTTTCTATCTTATTCATTAAGTTCTCACATCTCTTGTACAGGAAAGATGGCTAGGTCTAAGGTAGTTGCAAATAAGCTTTCGCTCAGAGCCCCATATCGTGTTCAGCCCCTTGGAGCATCTACTAGCACAGATGCACCCCCTTCTCAACCTAACCCACCTTCCTCAAGCTGCCCTCACAAGGGTCCTCCTCAACATCCCCACAAGAAACACAAGTGGAAGCCAGGTACAGTGGCCTTGAGAGAAATTAGGAGGTATCAACACTCTTTTGATCTCATCATTCCGAATGCAAGCTTCTCGAGACTTGTTTGCAAGATTGTGCAAGACCTCTACCACACATAAAGTAGGAAGTGGTTTTTAGCACAAGGTTAGGATAGACCTGATTGCTTCACAAAAGAATATCTTCATGCTCTACAGTGTGCTGTAGAGGCCTTTTTAGTTAACTTGATGACTAATGCTCAGCATTGTGCAATACATGCGAAGCACATCACTGTAACTCCCAAGGACTTCTAACTTGTAAGAAATCTTCAAGCAGCGAAGGATGCATTTGTTCCAATGGAATGAACACAGTTTGCAATGTTATCTTTTTTAATTCCTTCTATGATCAAATGTTACATTTTTTCCTTCACAGAGTGATGCCTATAGATTTGTCTAGAGACCATTGTAGAATGTTGGCATTGCAAAGTAGGAATTATCAGGTTATTTTGGGAGTCCTTTATAGCAGGGGTACTGATAATGTGCTAAGAAGATATGTAACTGATTAAGAACATCTTGTTGTTCTACATGAGGCACATGCAGGACTCATTGGAGGACATTTCTCTGGTGAGATTATAGCTATGAAGGTTCTTCAAGCGGGATTGTGGTTGCCAATTGTACTTAAAGATGCTCATCAATATGCCAAGGAATGCATTACTTGTATGAGGGAAGGTCAACCTCAATCTAAGGATCGAATGCAAGATCATCTCATTTTACCTTTGGAACCATTTCAAAAGTGGAGTATTGATTTTGTGGACCCCATCAAGCCAGTTGCTTGTCAAAGTAAGAATCAGTATATTTTGGTTTGTACTAACTATTGTACTAAGTGGGTTGAAGCCAAAGCCTTGCGGGATAACAAAGCATCAAGTGTGGCTCGATTTTTATATTCTAACATCATGACTCACTTTGGATGCCCCATAGAGCTGGTAAGTGATCGGGATAATCATTTTTTGAATGAAGTGATTAGGAAGATGACTTCTAAGCATATGATTCTACATAAGAAGTCTACCTCTTACCACCCTCATGCAAATGGGCAAGGTGAAAGTTCTAATAAGATTTTTCTTCGAATTCTTAAGAAGATAGTTGCTGATAACCGTAAGGATTGGGACACAAAGTTGGAGTCAGTATTATGGTCCTCCCGTATAGTATATAAGGTTTCAATAGGTTTGACTCCTTTCAAGCTAGTTTATGGTCTTGAGGCGGTTGTCCCATGGAGTTCTTGGTTCCTAGTTTGAGAGTAGCAGTTACTTATAGGTTGTGCCCTAAAGAATCAGTCCATGATAGGCTGTAGAAGTTGATGCAATTAGAGGAAGACCGGATTATAGCCCATTACCTTCAAGGAGTGGTGCAGTTAAGAAGACAAGCATGGGTTAATAGACACATAAAAAAGAAGATAATTAAAGAAGGTGATCTGGTTATGGTGTATAATTCATGCCTTGGAAAGCATCTGGGAAAGTTAAAGCTGAGGTATATTGGTCCTTATGAAGTTGTTAAAGATGGAGCTCACCGAAAATGGTCAAAAAGAGCTAGTAAAGTACTACATTGATTTTCTTTATGCATTTTTGATGTGATGGATATGCAAATTACCATTTGCAATTCCACGAAGGATACTTGGGATGCACTCATGAAGAATTATAGTAATGTTACGCATGTAAGGAAGATACAACTGAAGCAGCAATTCAACAACATGTCTAGGGAATGGTAGAAGCATTCAAGCATACACAATGGAAATAAAGACCATAGCTGACTAGCTGGCTACTATTGGATCTCGTGTTTCAGAGGATGATATGATTGTAATGGCATTGAATGGGTTAGGCAAGGAGTATAAGGCATTTGATATGTCCATTTCTATGAGAATAGAACCCTCTGATTGGGATGAGTTACTTGCATTATTGCTACATGAAGAAGTAAAGCTTGGCTTAAATATAGGTTCAAGCACATCTTAGGGCAAAGACACTATCTTTTACTCTAGTCAGTGAGCTAGAGGTGGTAGAGCTCATGGAGCCTTTTGGGGTTGAGGAGACACTTGAAACACATGTGGATAGCGTCAGCAAAATGCTTGGCATAGCTCAAATACACAAGGACAACGAGGATTTGGAGCCTTTAGAGGCAGGTGAAGATCACCTACAGGTAGAGGTGGCTCTTGGCAGTAGCATGAGTAGTCTAACAAGAATAAAGACTGTCATTATTGCGGAAGATTTGGGCATATCGCAAAGGATTGTCATAAAAAGCAAGCTGATATGAAGGCAAGAGTAGGCAATATGGATATTATGCATCTTCAGTGGTACTCAAGATGACCATGGAGATAGATTGTTTGCTATGCAACACATATCAAAGAATATGTCTAAGCAAGGCAAATATAAGAAATGGTACATAGACTCAAGAGCATCCAATGATATGACTCCTCATGGTGAATGGTTTGATGAGTTAGTAGCAGGGTCTCATGGATTTGTATGTACTGGTGATGATAAACAGCATGATATTCAACATACAGGTGTGGTTCTGTTGCTCATGCCTGATGGCAGAAGAAGAGCCTATATGATGTACTACATGTACCTTCTATTACCAAGAATTTACTGTCGGTTGGACAGATGGCATAACAAAATTTGCAAGTCAGATTCAATAGGGATGGTTGTTTCATTGAAGAATATGGCAATGGCTATAAATTGATTACTAAAGGCAAGAGAGATGGCATAATGTTTACCTTGGATGCATCTATCTCGGAATTGAAGGTAGCCATGTTTGCCCATGATAATGGAATAGGTTGTACTTGCCTTGCCAAAGTTCAAGTACACTGATCTTGGACATTTATGCTATGCTTATTAGTTTGGGAAACAAGTGAGATTCCCGTTCATGAGACATGTCAAAAACAGTTCTCAGCCTTTGCAGTTAATACATTTGGATGTATGGGGTCCTGCCCATAATGCGTCTTTTGGCAGTGCCAAGTATTATGTATCCTTCATTGATGATTTCAACATACACATGGCTATATATTCTGAAGCACAAGGATGAGGTACTTGATCTCTTTAAGGACTTTAAGAAGCATGCTGAAAATGAACTTGGCTGTTATATCTCATGTTTGAGATCTGATGGAGGTGGAGAATATGTTGAGATTTACAATCACACCCACTGTGGCCCCTTTGTATGAGGCAATTCTGGGCTTAGGACATGCAGGTAGACTGAATCCCATAGGCACAAAAAGGGAAACTGCTACCCATCCAACAACTATAAAACATTGTACTTAACTACCACTTTTGGATATATGATGAATGCAATATCATGATGCTTTCCCATTTCAATTAGTGTCTTGGTCATTGTTAGTCTTATACACAAGATTGTGTTTACGAGTCCAAGTCTCAATCTTGGAACCTAATTCACTTGTGTAACATGTCATCTTGTCTATGTTATCATGAGCTTAATCTTCATCTTCGATCCACCATAGCCACTGCCATGCTCTAGATCCCGCATCTTTTGACACAGTATCAGAGTCTAGCTAAGCATGGCTTAGCATGTCTTGGGTCTCCTCTCTACTCTTTCAACCCCTCTTCATCTCTAAACTGCTCAGGATCGGTGTATGACTCCATTCCCAACTTCATCCTCAATTTTCCCTCTTGTCTACCATAGCTAGACAGTACCCAACTCACTTGGAGCTTCTTGATCTACTCCTACAGCCCATATTTCCCCACGCTTCCTTCTGGAGAAACTTTCCTCTACTCTTGGCGCAGTTCTCTGTCACATTAGAGCTTGCCATTGGTAAATCCTACCTTTAGCATTGCAAAAATTGGAGCTCACCGCCCATTCTACACCATATGTTGATTGTACAATTCGTGTTGTTCATGCTACCTCTACATGCTATGATTTACCCGATGTCCATAGGGCAACTAAAGGTCATTACCCAAGCTTCCTTTCCATCAAGTATTGCACAAAATGGTTATGTCCACAAGCTAAAAAACCAAGGTGCCCCTAGAAACCCTAATGCAGACTCCATAGCCAAAAATCAAAAGCTTCATCTCTCCTTCATTTTCTCACTCCTCTTGGTACACTGAAGTTACTGTCACTCAGATTTGAAGATTCCAACAAGGATTGCTCATCAAGGAGGGAAATTTGTGAAGATTTTGGAAGATTTGGAGATGACATTAGCACCAAGTTCTTGATTGCTACAATCTCAGGCTCATTTTCCACTACATTCTCTTAGCTCAATCTTTACCATTTAGATCTAAAGGTTTAGCAAGCTCAACTTCAAGAGAAGATTTGGATTTGGAAGGATAGATGCACTCAAGTTCAAGAAGAGTACAAGCAACAATAATCATAGTACCTCTTGATACTACATACAAAGTGTGCCTTCACACTACTGTCTTGTGTCCTTTGACACACTCAAGATCAGCTCATTGTTGGTTACTCTTAGTCCTTTTAAGCTGATCCTCACTAATGAGAGTGCCAAGCATGAAGAATTTTATATGGCTACTTCCAACGAAGAGTAACATTATTCTTGTTGCTCATTTCAAGCACATAGGAGATGTGCTTGTCTTACATGTAGGGAATGATGGAGTTGTGAGTATTCAAGTGCTATCACTACTTGAAGAAATGTCTCCTACCTTGGAGAAAGTGCAAGAGTTTGAAGTCATTTCCATTGCCTCAAAGATGATACCTTTGCTTGAGGGGGACATGGATATGAAGACTAATGCAACTAATGCAACTAATGCAACTAATGCAACTAATGCAAGCAAAGTCATAAAGAAGAAGACTAGGAGAACCTAGAAGAAGAGGACCAAAATATCAAAGTGATGGACACTGAAGCTGCAAGCAAAGTGAAGAATAAGTACAAGATCAAGCTAGACTACATCAAAGTGAAGAATAAGTACAAGATCAAGCTATACTACATCGACAAGAAGACTTGCAATGAATTGAATATCTATGCTAAAAACTACAAGGGCCTGGCGGTCCTTGACCCAAATTTTTAGTAGACTTTTTAGCCTTTTATTGCCTAGCCCTAATGCTTCTGACATAAGCTTGTAAACTCCTCATGTAGCCTTGTACTACAGCCTTTGTACACTTTGTGAGGCCCCTGTTACAACCTCTAGATGTCCACCATGTTTGTGGTACCCACACTTAGCCTTTTTTTTGTGACAATCTCTAGTGTTTTTGCCATGTCTATGGTGTGCCTACACTTTGCACGTGCTGCTTTCACTAAAGCCTCTATACGCTTTATACTTCTGGTTGTGATTAAGGAGGAGTGTTAAGATTTACAATCACACCCACTGTGGCCTCTTTGTATGAGGCAGCTCTGGGCTTAGGACATGCAGGTAGATTGAATCCCATAGGCACAAAAAGGGAAACTGCTACCCATCCAACAACTGTAAAACATTCTACTTGACTACCACTTTTGGATATATGATGAATGCAATATCATGATGCTTTTCCATTTTAGTTAGTGTCTTGTTCATTTTCAATCTTATACACAAGATTTTGTTTATGAGTCCAAGTCTCAATCTTGGAATCTAATTCACTCGTGTAACAGGGCAAGTCTTGTCTATGTCATCATGAGCTTAATCTTCATCTTCGATCCACCATAGCCACTGCCATGCTCTAGATCTCACATCTTTTGACAAAATATGTATCTAGAGAGTTTGGCAGGTACCTTGCTAAATATGGCATAAAAAGATAGCTCACATGCAATCACACACCTCAGCAAAATGGTGTGGTAGAGAGAAAAAATTGGGTGCTTATGAAAACTGCCACGGCAATGCTTAATGAAAAGAATTTGCCAAATGCTTATTGGGCTAAAGCAGTGGTTACTGCAGTTTATGTGCTAAAC
Organism: Lygodium microphyllum; assembly: GCF_053477565.2. Taxonomy (NCBI): domain Eukaryota; kingdom Viridiplantae; phylum Streptophyta; class Polypodiopsida; order Schizaeales; family Lygodiaceae; genus Lygodium; species Lygodium microphyllum. The sequence goes on along the minus strand of NC_141140.1, from coordinate 32,959,183 downwards.
TAAACAGCTACAACTGGGGTTCGTGATTCGACTCCATATGAGAAATTATATGGGCACAAGCCCAGCATTATTCACCTAAAAGTATTTGGCTACATTGCCTATGTACATGTGCCTGATGAAAAGAGGAAGAAGTTAAACCCGAAGGCTGTCAAAAGTGTTTTTCTTGCCTATGTACAAGAGAGAAAGGCTTACAAATGCTATGATCCATCCACTAAGGAAACCTTGATCATCATGGATGTAGTTTTTGATGAGCTGGCCTCATGGTATGGTAATTCGAATGTAGTGGTTTGATGGACTAGCCATCCCTACTTATGCTAAAAATTATCCTTCAACTAGTATGTCTATGAGTGGATCGATAGGTGATGGTTCATCTACTGCTACTCCTTGGATAGGACGACTCCGCAATAGTGCTACTGCATCCACTGACACAGATATGTTAGTGAGGGGGAGATTGGATAAAGGCAAAGAAAAGATGTTTGATGATTTGACTAGCCCACTTACATCTGGATATGAGTCACCTAGTAGTGACATCCTTGATAGTGAATTGGGCATACCATCAGTTATGATGCCTGGTGTGTGAGGCAAAGCATGTATGTGCCGCCTTATGAGAGGTAAGCCTAGAGTGCACCATAGTTGAGGAGGTCTGAAAGGGTCAGAAAACCAATTGATAGGATGACATACAATGGGTATTCAACAATACATTATGCATATATGACTAAATTGTCAGGCTACAAAGAGCCTACAAATTCAGTGAGGCAGTTACAAATGAGAATTGGTGTGCTACAATGGATGAGGAATACACAGCATTAGCTAAACATGAGACATGGGAATTGGTCCATTTTCCTAAAGGCAAAGTATCTATTGACTGCAAATGGGTTTATAAAGTGAAATGCAAGTCAAATGGTTCCTTGGAAAGGTATAAAGCCCACGACTAGTTGCAAAGGGATATGCACAACAGTACAACCTAGATTATGAGGAGACTTTCAGCCCACAGTTGCCAAGATGGCAACGATGAGAACAATTATTGCATTAGCGGCTTCTAAGGGCTAGAAATTATGGCAGATGGATGTCAAAAATGCATTCATCAATGGTGAGTTTCTTGAAGAGGTGTATATGGAGCAACCTGAGGGTTATGTACACCCTGATTATCCAACATATGTGTGCAAGTTGAAAAGGCCTTGTATGGATTGAAACAGGCACCAAGAGCATGGACTGCTTGTATAAGCACTTATTTGCAACAGCTTGGTTTTCAGATAGGTCATGCAGATCATAGCTTCTTTACAAAGAAGACAAAGCATGGTTATGTTTTTCTAGTGGTTTATGTTGATGATTTAATCATCACTAGAGATGATGATCATGGGATTGCTGAAATTAAAGCAATGTTATAGGCTGAATACAAAGTCAAGGATGCTAGTGAGCTGAAGTACTTTCTCGGGATTGAGGTTGCATCTACACCTCAAGGTATATGCCTATTGCAAAATTAGTATGCTCATGATATGTTGTGAAAATATGGCATGATGGAGTGTAAATCCATGGAAACACCATTTGATCAGAATGTCAAACTTTCAATTGATGTTGCGACTGAGATCGAGAATGTCACTGTGTACAGACAAATGATGGGTAGCCTAATTTACCTTACTATTACCCACATCCTGACTTGAGTTATGCAATGGGGATGACTAGCGAGTTTATGCAGAAACCTCGTAAGCCACACTTAGATGTAGTCAGGAGGACTATGTGGTACGTGAAGAGTACTCCTGATTATGGGTTATTTTATGAGCATGGAAAATCATTCAACTTGACAGGTTATATGGATGCCAATTGGGCTGGTTGTCTCTATGACAGGAGGTCAACCAATGCTTTCAGTCTAGGTAGTAGTATGATCAGCTGGAGTAGTAAGAAGTAGATGATTGTTGCTTTATCTAGTACAGAAGCAGAATACAGGGGTGCAGCCTTAGCGGCATGCGAAGCAGTTTGGCTTATGAAACTACTACATGACTTGGGTATATAGTTAGACAGGAAGGTCACCTTGTATTGTGACAATCTCAGTAGTGTGATGCTGGCTAGCAACCCCGTCTATCATGTTAAATCCAAACACATAGAAGTCATTACCATTTTATTAGGGAGATGGTACTTGCTGGAAAGATTGATCTACTCCATCTGAAGACAGAAGACCAGGTAGCAGATATCTTTACCAAATCGCTTGGTAAAGAGAAGTTTGTGCATTTCAGGGAGCTACTTGGAGTACATCAGCTAGCTTGAGCTTGAGGGGGAGTGTTGAGAATCAAACTCATGATCAGTATCACCAACATGACCGACCTTATCTAGACAGTTGTCGTCTTAGCTATCACTCTACATGTGTGTTGTAATAACTGAGTTGGTCAGACTCAACCATAGTTAGTGGTATGGTCAATCAATGACCTAACGTGTTTATCAGTTATGCATGATTAGACTTTAGTAAGCATTATGAAAGAATGAGGAGAAGAGAACAATGAGAGTTCACTACTCTCTGTTACAGCTCCATGTCTTTGTCTCTCTCTCTCCCTCTGAATTTTGAACAGGGGGTGGCGCCTTCAGTTGTTGACTTCTTCATTAAGCTTTTCTCTTTTAAAAAAAAACTTAATGCTTTTTTTTCCTAAAAATTTAATCCCTTCTTAACTTGCTTGACTTGAGCTTTGACCTGCTCAAGTTCTTAAATGTGTCTGGTTTATCCCAAATTTACTAGCCAATAATTGTCGTGCATATGGCAATTCTCACTAGAGATATTTGCAACCGTATCGGACTCGGAAGGTGTTAGGGTTATGAACTTTTGACTATTTTTGTTCGATACTTCCTCTATTTAATGGTCTAGAAACCTTCAAGTTCAATTGCGATAAGTTGAGAAGATTAAAAAATAAGATTGGGATATCACACCCTCTCCCCCTTAGAGGAATCGAGATGTCCTCAACTCGAATGAAACTGGGGATATTGGCTACATAGTGATTTTTGGTCAATCCAAGTGGCATCCTCTTCAAGGTAGTCTTTCCATTGGACGAGGTACTCTCTAAGGGTTTTGCTTCTTAGAGTTTTCTCCCGCATGTCAAGTATCTTTTTTGGTTGAAGTTCGAGGACTCCTTGACTTGGCATTACAATTTGTTGGTCGTTAAGCATATGGTCTAGGTTAAGAACCTATGCTTTCAATAGATTGACATGAAATACATTATGTACTTTCAAGTTATTAGGGAGTTACAGCTTGTAGGCATTTGGTCCTAGACACTTTAGCACCTTATATAGCCCACAATACTTGGGACTTAGCTTCTTGAATTCCCCCAAAGATAAGGAACTTTTCTTTGGATGAACTCGTAGGAAAACCATGTCACCTTCTTCGAAAATGTGTTCTTGCCTTCGTTGATCGACATATGCCTTCTGTTGATCCTTGCTGGTGGCTTGAATATCTTGCCTTATAGCTTTCACTTGCTGATCCATTTCTTCTAACATTCACCTAGATGCTTCTACCCATAGGGTAGGATCGGAAAAATTTAATGGTGTAAGAAAATCTTGCCCATATAGTGCCTAAAAAGGAGTCATTTGATACTTTGATGGTATGATGCGTTGTAGGCAAATTCAACTAAGGGTAGGTATTGGATCCATCGTTTGGGTTCCCTATTACAATAAGCTCTTAGTATGTCTTCAATAACTTGGTTGACCCACTCTGTTTGTCCATTGGTTTGGGGATGGTAAATAGTACTAAAGCAAACTTGGGTTCCCAAAGCTTCAAACAAACTCTTCCAAAAGTTTGAGGTGAAGAGAGAATCGTGATCGCTAATGATTCTCTAGGGTAATCCATGTAACTTGAAATTTTACTTAATGAAAAGCCTGGCAATATCAGAAGCCTTGTAATTGGTATTTACAAGAATAATGTGTATAACTTTTGTTAACATATCAATGACTACCATTATGGAGTTATATCCTCCTTGTATGAAGACCATGCTAATATACTCCCATTTCATTTGAGGGATGTCAAGTGGTTGGAGCTTTCATGGCAACTTGACATGCTCGGCCTTAATTCATTGGCAATTTATACATCTAGTGATATACTTGAATACATCACCCTTGAGTCTTTCCCAATAGAAGCTTCTTCTGAATGTATTAAGAGTCTTAGCATAACTAAGATGACCCAAAAATGGAAAATCATGAGCTTCCCAGAGTATTTTCCTATTGAGTTCCTGACTTGCAGGAATACATAGTCTTGTCCTGTAACAATGGGCAAGCTCCTCGCTTATGGAAAAATCCTGATACTTAGTCTTGAGTTTTGGATTTGAATCCTTGATAGAAGTTTCTCTTAACAATCTTCATTGCTCTTCTTTAGCCATTTCTATAAGAGGTTATCTTGGAATGGAAATCACTATGGAGCAAGAGTTTTAGCCCTAGAGGGTTCCTCTAAGATTAGAGTATTAAGGAATGATTCACGGCTCAAGGCATCCGCAATCACATTCTCCTTGCCTGATCTATAATTGATTTCAAAGTCAAATTATTGTAAGGTCTCAATCCATCAGCATTGTCTCATATTGAGATCTCGTTGAGTAAAAATCCACTTTAGGCTTTTATGATCATTGACTAGAGAAAACCTATTACCAAGCAGGCAATGTCTCCATAATTTAAAGGCATGAATTATAACAAGTATGTTCAGAAACGAGACACAAATAGAGGAGAGGAACCAAGAGATTAGTCATGCTCTCTATCTTCCATTCATTATTCCATTGTTCTTCTTCACTTACTAAAGAGTAAGTTATACACTAGATTTAATGAACCATGAGTAACTCTAGTTAGGTCACACCAACTAACCCGACTTATTAAATGTCCCACACTTGCTTATATAGTTGGACATAGCCAAGACACTGTCAATCACACACAAGAGCTTGAAGTCTTAGCACTCCCCCTCAAGCTCAAGATAAAACCTATACACCAAGTAGCTATTGGAATCGACTGAACTTATCTCTACCCAAAGACTTGGTAAAGATATCTGCGACTTGCTCATCTGTCTTCACATGCATAAGATCCACTTTCTCTACAAGAACCATCTCTCCGATAACATGGTAGTGTACTTCAATGTGTTTAGTCCTGGCATGATAAACCAGATTCATTGCCAAGAGTACACTATTGAGATTGTTGCATAACAAGGTCATTGTAGCATCCACCTATACGTCCAAATTAGCCATAAGCTTGAGCAGCCATGCAATCTCACATGCTGCCAATGTAACACCCCTGTACTCTGACTTAGTGCTAGACAATGCAATAGTTGGTGATCATTCCACTTCCAAATCGAAAGGCATAACCACTTGTAGATCTACAATCATATGAGCATCCTGCCCAATCTGTAGTGGACTTTACAAATCTCATAATCTACCTAGCAGCATCCAAGTGTGGCTTTCTTGGCTTCTGCATGAACTGACTTATGAGCCCAACACCATAACTCAAATCAGGATTGGTGATGATTAAGTAGATCAAGCTTCCCCAATCATCTACTTGTACATAGTCACGTCATCAATTTCAGCTCTAGTGCTAATGTCCAATTTGACATATCTGATCAAGAGGTGTATCCAATGGTTTATATCCAACCATACCATATTTCTTTAGCATTTCCATGGCATAGTATTTTTGCATCAATCATAAACTATTTTCAACCTTGATCACCTCAATACCCAAGAAATACTTCAGTTCACCTAAGTCTTTCATATCAGATTCTAATTTCAGCATTCGCATAACATGATGTATCCCCAAGTTCATCACCTGTGATTGTCAAATCAATATAGATAACCAGTATGAACAAACCATCTTTTTGTAAACAAACTATGATCAGCCTTTCCAACAGTGAATCCCAAACTCTGCAAAAGTAACTACTGATCCTCACATGCTAGGCTCTCGAAGCTTGCTTCAGCCTATACAATGTTTTTTTAGCTTATATACATAATGTTGAAAATCAGGGTGTACATACCCATTGAGAAACAGATTCTTAGCATCCATCTACTACAATTTCTAGCCTTTAGCAGTAGCCAATGCGATCCCTATTCGTATGGTTTCCATCTTGGCAACATGGCTGAATGTTTCCTCATAGTACCCATACTACTGAGCATATCCTTTAGTAACTATCCTGGCTTTGTATCTCTCTACACTGCCATCTGACTTGCATTTAATCTTGTAGACCCATTTGTAGCCGATGGTCTTCTTTCCTTTTGGCAGTGGCACAATATCCTATGTTTTATTTTCATCCAAGGTAGATATTTCCTCATCCGTAGCTGTGCACCAATTTTTATCCATCACTGCTTCAGCATATGTAGCAAGTTCTTTGACCTCCATCACTTTTGTCATGTAAGCGTAATTCTTCACAGAATACCTGACTCTCTGAGAGCGTCTAAGTTGTGGTGCACTACTCGATTCCCCTCTCTCATGAGGCGGAATATATATGTTCTGCCTAGTGCCAGGCGTATACACAGTCGGAATACCAAGCTCACTATCTAGATTGTCAACTGAGTCATAACTTGAAGTCATCCTGCTAGGTGTCGTCACAACAGATGTATCATCAAAAGCTTGTTCTTTTCCTTTTTTGTCCACCACATCATATCTCCTCCTCACTAACATAGTGGTGTCAGTGGGACGGTGAGCCACAGCTCCACAATCTCCCTGTCCATGGAGATATTGTCATACCACTAGGGCCTATCAATGCAGTACTCTGCTGCAAATCAACTGTAGAAGCATGTGTAGAAGGCATATCCAATGGCACTGCAATAGCTGGTGATGCATACCAAGAGGACATCTCATCAAATATAACATCTTCTGCTGACTAGTGTCTCCCGAGTAGAGGGATCATAGCATTTATATGCCTTCTTCTCCTGCGAATAACAAAAAAAGACACACTTATGTGCTTTCAAATCCAGCTTCTTTCTCTTCTCATCTCAGGACATGCACATAAGCAAGACACCCAAATATTTTCATGTGATTGATATCAAGCTTGTAGCTACGCATCTTCTCAAATGGTGTCATATCATAAATACTTATAGTGGGAGTCCTGTTCAAGATATACATGGTTGTCATAACAACCTCAGCCCAATAATAGAGCAGCATCTTCTTCTCATTCATCATTGCATGTGCAGCTTCCATTAAGACCCTGTTCTTCCGTTCAGCTACCCCATTGTGTTGTGGAGTGTAGCTGCATGTAAGTTGCCTATGTATGCCATTTTTAGCCAAAAAACTGTCAAACTCATTTGGCACATACTCCCCACCACTGCCAGAACTCAAACAAGAGATACATCAATCAATTTCCTTTTCAACCTGCTACTTAAATTGCTGAAAAACAACAAATGCCTCATCCTTTATTTTCAGTATATAAACCCAAGTATAGCAACTAAATTCATCAATGAATGTCACATAATACCTAGACAAATGGCAACCTTGACTATTTACCAAACTGACAAGCATCGCAGACATGACCAATATCCATGTAAGCAAACTTAGGTAGACTTATAACAAGTTGTTTTTTCTGCATCATTTGCAACCGCTGAAGATTAACATACCCTATTCTTTTATACCACATTTCTAAATCTCTAATTGTGACAGAGCCATGGGCAAACATGGCTGATTTCAACTATGGTAAAGTTGCATCAAGAGTAAACATCCTGCCATTCCTATGACCATGAGCAATCAATTTGCAAACATTACCAAACTCCTCAATGAAGCAACCATACTTATTAAACCTAACATGTAAATTTTGCTCAATCATCTGGCCCATAGAAAATAGATTTTTAGTAATTGACGGGACATGCAATGCATCATGTAAGTTCTTCTTCTTCTTGCAATCATGGATTACCAAAGGCACTTTGCCTTTATGTTCAATGCTATGATGTGTATCATCCCCTATGCATACATAGCCATTCCTCTTGGGCACCATGTCAATAAACCAATCACCATGAGGGGTCATATGATTTGGTGCCCCTGAATCAATATACCAAACATCATCCTCAGTAGACTTCTCATCAGCCTTGTCTTTCACATATGTCATGGCAAATAGTCTATCCCCAGAAGCATCATCTGTCTAACTGGACAATGCATAATGTCCATGTTGCTTACCCTTTTGATTGCCTTGCTTCTTCCAACAATCCTCCTTGGCAATATGACTGTACTTTCCACAATAGTGACAATCCTTATCCTTATTAGGATTGTCAAAGGGATGTTGTTGCTGCCAAGAGCCTATGTCTCTAGGGCTAGATCTCCCCCTGCCTTAGAAATTTCCACCTCCTCTTGCATTTGAACCCTGCTGGTTATTATGACCGTAAGATACATTTTGTTGGCCTTCTCTGCCAAAACCATAACCTCTACCATGGCTGCCACAGCTACGTTGATGCAAATAAAAGACAACATCCTTACTCTTGGAACTGCTAGAGCATGTAGCCAAAATCCAAGTTGAACTTCCTCATGAATAAGCAATGCAACTAGCTCATTGAAATCTGGCATTTCAGCTCGCACATAGATGGAAGTATCAAATGACTTATATTTAGATCCCAAACCATTTAAAGTCACTGCAACCATGTCTTCATCCTCAACCTGTGTGTGAATGGATGCTAGCTGATCCGCAATAGTCTTAATTTCTGTGACATAATCCTGTATAGATCTGCCTTTTCTCTCCATGTTGTTGACTTTTTTCTTTAACTGTATCTTCCTGGAACTGGTAGTTGTGCCATAATACATGATCAATATGTTCCATTCATCTGCTAGTACTTGTAGTTCATGATCTGTATTACCATAGCATCCAAGATACACAAAGATAACCAGTGTAGCACCCTGCGAGCTCTTTCCAACCAAGCTCAGTGCACTCGTCTATGATCAGCTGTAGGATTTCTCTCTGGGATTTCAAATTTAGCTTCAACACCTGTCACCAAGTCCTAATAGCCTTTACCTATCAAGAAGTTCTCCATGCGAAACTTCCATATGACATAATTATTGATGTCAAGGCTTTCCCCCACTATCTGGGTTATGTTGTGGGTCCTATCTGCATTTTCCATATTGTAACAGACAATGGCTAGTATGTGACTTCGTGCAAGCCAACAAGTCTAACTGGCCTATTGTAGTCTTTAATTGTTTATCGTAGTTTTTTGCAATTAACTGTCTATTGTAATCAGAATATTTCAGCTCATTAACATCTCAAAACCATCCACAAGCATAAGCATAACATGTAGATACATCAATCAACACATAGACCATGTAGTTGTTGTAACTCTATATCATGCGACCTTACTATAGTTAACCAAACATGCAGTCTGAAATCTGTAGACTGTCAATGACCAACAGTTCTTTCACAGCCAAAACAGAGATGTATACATGTCATATATGCTTCAAGACATCCAAGACATCTACTATTTCATGTAGAAGTCCATACATAATCATACAAGCATAGTTCAGTTCATGTACAACAAGTACACGTGTCAAATGTCCTACTTACAAATTGCAGTCAAACAATGCTAAGTCAAATTAGGTTTATCCAGCTTCAAAATGTCCTCAAAGTACTTCTTACATGTGCTATCAAGTGCAAGGGTCAATAATGACCATATGGACAACCATAGACACTCTGTCTTCAACAAACAATGTCATAGAATGCATTCTCTGTTTGTAACCAACCAAGATAATATCAATGCATTTGTTTCTAGCTTCGAACATTAGCATACAATCCCCTTCTTAGTCCACAAGACATTTACCAAGCATATGCTAAATCATACATCTCATAGAACTGTCTGAATCGCCACCCAGTAGTGCTATGGGATTGGCACCCAACTAGGAGGGAGGTAATGTTTATTGCAAAGCAAATGAAGTGGAAAAAGAGGCATCAAGAGGAAAAGCACAAGGCAAAAAAAAGGAAAAGGTGCCCTACAAGAGAGTGGGCCGTGAAGAAATCTAAAAGCATGGGAACAACCACTAAGAGTACAAGATGCAACCATGGAAGCCGCAAGAAGCCAAAAGTAATAAGGCACACCTTTAAATATAAAGGCGTAGTCAAAACCTTTGTAAAAGCATCGGGCTCTCACCCATGCAAATTGTAAAGGTGGATGGGAAGTAGGAATGAAGCTATGAAGATAGGAGAACAATGGAAAAGAGGGCCTAGGCCATGGCCGGCCATGTAAAAAGGGAATGACCGCCCAAGGAAAAAAGGGTTTTGTATATAAAGTTCAAAAAGTGAATGAGAGCTCATTCTTTGGTGTGTGGCAAAGTGGACTCTTCTTCTTTTCTTCTTCTCTTCTCTTCTCTTGCTTGCTTGTGTGCTTGAGAGAGGGAGTGTGAGTGAGTGAGGGAGAGTGTGTGTGAGGGTGAGAGATCTTGGAGGTGAAGCCCTCCACCATCTCCTCTCTTTCTCATCTCGCATGTGGCTATGGAGGATGGAGCTTGAAGGAAGAGGCTTGAGGATGCATGGGTCTTGGTGGTTGAGCATGAGCTCACCTCTACACTCCAAGGCAAGGAAGAAGTCATCATCAAAGGCCTCAACCATTGGGTTTGGTGGGGTATTGACGGCCAACATCAAAGAGGTAGTGGGGGAAACCCAAGAAGATGAGGGAGTTGGAGAAACACCAAACAAGTTCCCTCTCCACCAAGAACAGGAACAATCCAGTAAGAGGATGGAGAGTGATAAACAAGAGAGCAAGAAGAAAGAGAGAACAGACCTACAAATAGCCTAAAGAGGGTTCAAAAACACTGAAGACAAAAGAAAGAGAAAAGGAAAGGAGGAGGCAAAAAGGATAAAAGAGGAATCCAAGAGGGTTGAAGAGGAGAGAAAAAGGAAAGTAGATGAAGAAGCTGAGGAGCTTAGGAGGAGAGAAGAAGAAGACATAGCCTTGGCCATCCACATATCAGTGGGGCAACCCTGAAGTGAAGAAGAGCTGGCTGCCATGAGCCCACCTAGAGACGAAGGCCCAAGTTCTAGCACCAAAGTGCTAGAAGCTATAACATCGCCAATTATGGAGGGCAAGGGTAAAGGTATATTGCACCCACTTCTAGCTAGCCTAGTGCCGACCACCCCGACAACCACAACCACCCAAGGTGCTACACCTAAAGTCAATGCTAGCAACATCATGACCTGGGCACAATTTTTGGTCAATAAATAAATGGCCCAGGAGGGAGGTGAAGGAGTTCTTGCGACAGGGACAAAGAGACCGGTAGTAGTAGCAAATGTTGAGTCGAGGTAGGATCCTAATAGACAGAGAATTGAAACATCCATAACTACTGTCCCCACCGCACTATCGTCATCCACCACGAACTATGGTGACTATGTTAAGGAACTTCTATCACAGCTTGAGAGAGCAAAAAAAGAAAATAAAATAGCTGTTGTTGAGTTAGAGGCTGAAAAGGAGACTATGGTAGCCTTTTAACTAGAAAAAACCCACTAAGTGGCCATGTGTCAAAGAGAAATAAATGAGCTAAAGGAGGAGCTCAAGGCCAAGGAAGGAGAAGCAGAAAGGTGACAAGCAAAGCTCGCTGAAGAAACACAAACTCTCATGAGCATGCAACGACTAAATGAAGAGCTAATAATGCAATACGAAGAGCTACGAGGGGAGATGACAAATGTCCAAGATGCCATGGGAATGTTAGAAGGAGCAAGAGAAGAGAGGGCATGAAGGTATCAAGAAGGCATAGAACATTTGAAGAAGAAGGTAGCCTTAGAGCTAGAAGAGCAGAAGAGATTAGAAAGGGAAATTCAAGAATAAGAGTAGAGATTAATGATCCTATCTCAAAGGCAAGGAGAAAGCTTCAAAGAAATGAAAAGCAAGGCAAAAGAATGGACAACCAGAAGTGAAAGAAGAGTACAAGACTTAGTGCGTCGTCTAGCTCATGTAGAATGGGACAAGGTGCTTGCAAAGAGCAAGGTCGAGACCGCACAAGTAAGCTTATAGACTCAACAATGCACCTTCCTCAACACTATCATGGATGCCACCCAAACGAAAGAAGGGGAGGCCGTTGATTCATTGAAAAGAAATCTAGGGATTGTTCGCATGGCCTTGACCCAAGGGCTACATGTGCCACCACAAGCAATAGGAGTCAGCATAAGGCTATAAGATCATATGAACTATTTGCTGAGGGCAAGCTTGATGATGCATGAAGTGGATGCCTTGGGATTCACTGAAGAAGCACCGCATGAACATAGGGAGGAGGAAGATGCAGAACACTTTGAGATGGGACAACAAGAGGAGGAGCTAGTTCCAACCTCCTTCCCTACGATCTGAAGTGCAGCAGGAGGTGGCAAGCACAAAGAAGGTTGAATGCTCAACTGGCAATGGTGCCAGGAGCGCCCATCCTGCCGAGAGAAGACTACTTCTCGATAAATTATAATGCTAAACTCATATTCTGGGAGCAAAGGGAGAATAACTATGAACCGTTTGACTTTGATTTCTAATTCCCCACCGCATTGAGCATAGTATTATCAACCAAGGTGGTGGAAGAGGTGACTAATGTCGGAAGGAGGTTGGGAGATAGGTGGACCTTTGAGAGAGAGAAGAATCCTACCTAATGGGGAACAAAGGCTCCAAACTTTTGGGAGAACAAAGTCTATGAAGTGTCCAAAATAGTGAAGAGCTATGAGTGCCAACCAAAGTGAAGGAGGTGCATCTGGGAAGGCAACACAGAGGCATGGATGTCATTTTGTAATACACTACCCTTCGAAAGAAATAACCCTACTTTCATGCCATATCCAAGAAGGGTAGGAGTGGATTACAATCCAGACATCCATGGTCGATATGACTTCCCAATGATATACAATGTCAATGCCACCAAACCTAAGGAAGCCCTCACTTTCACACTACAAGACCTATATGACTCAACAACCCACTTCCTTAATGAGTTCACCTCATGCCCACTAGACCCAGCCTTCCTAACTACGTGTAATTATCTTCCATTACTTAGAATACTATTAAAGCAAGAACCCCTACATTGCAAGCATACTACCTATCGCCACTCTTTTTTTATCCAAATGGCATAGATAGATGCGCTATGACTAGGTTAATGATGCGAACTACCCTCTTTCCCTCTTTTTGCTTAGCTCTCTTAGAAGATATGAATGATAGCCACTTCATTCATTGTAATCGTCCATTTCTTTCCACTACTCTTTTGCAGGCATAAATGAACCTCAAAGGATATGTGCAAGGTTGGAAATTCCTTAACAAATCTCTTAAGCCCCCAACTCCTTTCTCTCATGAATCTGATGACGAAGATTAGATTTTTGTCTATTTTTAAAAAAAGGAAAGGAAAATAAGAGAAAGGACAAAGAAAAGAGAAAATAAAAGAAATGAATAAGAGATCACGAGAAGAAAATTGCAAGAGAAAGAAAACAAATCATCTTGCTACATATAGTCCATAGTCACTACAGCTAAGGGTCCTCAAGTTAGGTGCGTTTGATGGCTTCGGTCTACCGGCTCCGCCCCTAACCCCCTAGCCCATTTTGATTCCCCACATCACACTTAGGGCACATCAAGGGCAGGACATACCTAGGGAGGTCACCCTCGCCTATGGTTAGACCTGTCTCCCTAAGCCACACTCACCGCACCACCCTTGGGCACAAACTGGGTCTTCAAGTGTGGGACAACACCCAGGCTTGTTTGTGGTTGCTTATGGTTGACCTAGCTCCCAATTCCACTAGCACGAGCACATTGCATCACATGGTAAGGTAGACACACCCCCCATGTAGTGCACCTTCTTTCCTTTCCAGGCAAATACAAATGCTACAAACCACCAACTTCGGAGGCCCCATCATCCACTTAATCCACTCTCAGCCTTCACCACCTTAATCATGTGATCAGCTTCTCTCCAGGACCAATCCCCACGAGGTCCCATCATCATCAGCTCACACGACCGCCCTTTAGGTCATCGAACCCTCATCAACATAAACCTGCAAGTGCCATGGGATTGGCACTCGTCTAGGAGAGGGGTAATGTTAACCCTGATGTAAGACGGGGAAAAAAAAAATCAAAACTATGGAATAATGCGGAAAAAGGCAGTCATGCAAAGGAATAAGAGAAGAAAGGCCAAAAGCGCAAGGGCAACCTCAAAGGCCAAGTCAAAGACAAAGGCACCTCTTAAAATGAAAGGGTGCCACTTAAATTTTGTAAAAGAGTGCCAAGCTCCCTCCTGTGCAAATTGTAAAGTCTAAATGGGGGCATAGGTGAAGGGATAAGGCAACTAGAAGGGAATAGGGAAAGAGGACATTGGCAAGATGCCCGATCATGTAAAAAAGGAATGGGTGCCCAAGGGATTTAGGGCTTGTATATAAACTCAAAAAGTGAACGAGAAGCTCATTCTTTGGTGTGTGGATAAAGTGGTTTCTTCTTCTTCTCTTCTTCTCTACTTCTTGCTTGCTTGTGTGTGCTTGAGAGAGGGAGTGTGAGAGTGGGAGCAAGCGAGTGTGTGAGGGTGAGGGACTGCAGTGGAGAAGTTCTCCATCTTCTCCTCTCTTCCTCTTCTCTTCTCTTCTCTTATCTTATCTCGAACATGGCTATGGAGGATGGAGCTCAAAGGAGGAGGCTTGAGGTTGCTTGAGATCACATCTCAAATCGTGGAGCTACCGGTTTGCTTGAGGAAGGAGGCTACTCATTCAAGCATCAAGGTAAGCTCACTACACCCCTATGGAATCGAAGGTGCATTGGCTAGGTGAGAGATAGCCATTTGTACTTGCTTGAAATGCATGAAACAATAAGCGGTCTATGGGACTTGGCAGATGAGGTTGAGCTCCCACTTCATTAAACATCCAGATAGAAGATGCCAAGAGACTAGGATTGTAAGAATTGGACTTAAACAAGCAAAAAGTAATAGTTTTCGTCACAATATTGTGCAAGCCAATGTCACTGATTGAAGCCGTATTAAATTGTATGCAAATTTTGATAGTCACACAAAGCAAGTCTATTGAGTACATCGACAACTCTCTTGCACAAATAGACACCCTATAGACATGTACTATGCTCAGTCATTGAGCTTAAAGCATGTAAAATTATATCATTGCCACAAAAACTAAATCATCACCAAAATCACTACTGCATCTAATCTCGAACTCACTCTCTACAACACTTATGGCAATATCATAGAGTAGCATACGAGATTGGTACGATTCATCAATTTTCATCCGAGCCACCAAACTGAAGGTTTCTTCTTTAAAACATTAATGCAATGAACAAGCTTCAGGTCAAAGAGTGAACTATAAGCATCGAGAACTCAACACAATCATACTACATCAAATGCCAACTCTGTGGTCTCATGGCCAATGAGGAAGACCTCAAAATGTTCATCACAAACTACACTCAAAGAAACTTACTCAGAACCCACTAATTGATGAACATGATCATTCAAAGACATTCACAATACCTCTAGTGGCTTCTAATTATGAAAGTAGTGTTGCATCAATACGAATAAAGACATTATAGCTCACGAAAGACTTCTGTACAATTTTTTAGAGTACTCTAATAACAAAACAACAAGTTGTCTACAACAACCACCTCATCAATGTGACATACGGCCTACACATCGTTAGTAGCACATCGAGTAGTGGAAAGAGCTTCCTCATACATTACTACAATTACAACCTCATTGCTATGAATAAGAGCATATTGCTAACACCAAGCACATAAGCAGCTGCAACTAGATTATGTAGCATATCCACCATATCCAGTAATGTGCATAGTAATATCCAATATAGTTGCAAGAGACAAACGAATGCTACGTTGCAATAAGAGAAGCTGACACAATTATCATCGATGAGATGTCCATATTAACAAGGACAATGTTTGATATAATAGTGCACCAGATACTGAGCGTATGCGAAGGCTCGCTACTCAATCCATTCAATAAGAAGCTCGTGATACTATTTGGCAAACTTGCACACTTACCGCCTATTTGCAACCATCAAATCGAGCTCTACGACAATGTCACATCACCTCCTCATTGTACTGGGCACATGGAAAGCAATGCACCCTCAAACCTTAGTTTGATATGCATGCGACCTACCATTCCTACAGTTTCTACAAGTGATCAAGTATCATTGTCCAACAAAGCAAGAGATACATGAATGCTTACATCAGTGCACATGATCAATGAGAAGGACCTCTTAGATATCGTCAACCAAAAAACAACAATCATATGTATACACAAGGAATATGTTCGCAACTGCAACAAGTAGATTCTACACAAATACTACACAACCGAACATATCCACATCGTCAAAGTTCAAATGAATGCAAATGATGAGCCAGCATTGTAGACCTGGCTACATGACAAGAACTTCCACGAGATAGCAGTTGGGGCAACTACAATAACTGAGAACATTGACCTCACCATAGGTGCAACAAACAATGCGGTGTGTAAGATCAACCGTATCGACACATCAAATGACAAAATGATATTAGGAATCTAGGTCATGATCTAGTTAATGAACCAACAACTCACCCTACTATGTAGTAAGCACCAGCATAAAGGTACTAAATAGCAAGTGGTACCATAAATCCATGTTCTCCTTAACACTCGCATACGCAGTCACTGGTCATAAATCGCAAGGAGCCACAATCAACCAAAAAGCACCTCTACACATAAGAAGCATGTTCGCACCTGGACCAATGTACGTAATGCTCTCCCACATAAACAAAAGAAGAAATGTGCATATCCTCGATCTTTCAGATCCATTTGCCTTTGCTCCAATACCTTTCTTAACACCATGAATCTAGTAGAGAAACACCACAACTTAACAAAAATCAAACAAAGATTAAACACAATACATTCCATCACACAACAATCTCATACGCTTATTGTACAGCAAGCAATAAAGCAATCTTTTGAACCTTCTTTCAAACCCTGGTTAGCATACATTTGGGGATTATTAGAGAAGATATAATAAGATGAGGAGATGATAAGTGAAGTAAGAGATTTAAGAAATGGTTGAGGGCTTACGAAGAATTCTCTCACTCCATATCAAGACCAAGACATGATGTGGTGATAATTTATAGAGGGGGAGAGAGGATGGATATGATGATCGTGATGAGTAGGAACATGATGAAAATGATGAGGAGGAGGATTCATGTCATTCTCTCTCACTCCCTCACTCCTTCTTTCACACCATGGCACTTGCTACATGTGAGGTCCTTATTTTGTCTTCATTGTCCCCCCTCCCCCACCCCCCAAAAGAAAAAAAAGAAAAAAAAAGATGTAGGTAGGACAAGGGAGGTGAGCACAACTCTCTCAAACCTAAAAGCATGTAGCATTTTCCCAGTTTGGAAATGTTGTGTCCTTGCTTGTTCCTATCCTTCTTGCTTTTGCCTTGCCTAATGTTTAAGCGGGGCTTGGGTATAATTTTTTTGCCAAGTGTGATTCTATAATTAAAATTTCTCAAATCTTTGCTCTTGAGTCTCCTAAATTATTATCAAGTCTATTGTCTTTAGTCTTGATACAATATCAAATTGTGTTCTTATGGTCTTTATCTAATGCTTAATAAGAGCTCACCGATGTCAATTTTCTTATTTTGGACTTAATTGAATAGGCATTAGGACTTGGGTTACTTGGGATTTAGTACATGTAATGGATACATCATATTTTATATCACAGTTAACTAACTTTTGAATTTTTTTAAGATATTGGGGCAAACTTCTTTGCAACTAGTGCAAGTCTTTTTGTATGCATGTTTGTTGGAAAATATGTTGAATCAATATAATTTTTTTTCCAATTTATTCACCACAAGGTGTGTACATTAGGAAGTATTAATCATGATAATGATATCTAAAATATTAGTATGTGAGACAATCCAACTTCATACTTATGTTTTGTTGTATGCAAACTCTTCTTAAATCTCTCTTAAATGTGGGGATCTATTTAAGCCTCATTTAAGCTATTAGTCATGGTCTTATGAGAGAGGGTCTTTGTAAAATCCTCCACAAAATTTGCATGCTTGAAGTAAATTACCTCATGCTCCTCCCATGTCTTATGCTGAATTTTAGACTTTTCTCTACTAAACTTACATAATTAGGTTCATATACCCTAGTCAAGTACATTGTGCAAAGTTGAGCCCATTCTCATTAGCAGGGCTTTGAATAAGATCGGATATTTTTACTTTTTGTGGTTGGGCCTCAAACTAAGATGGGCTAAATTTAGAGAGGCACAACAATGGCTAAAAGCTATGTCTTAGTAAGTATTTCCACTCAAGTGATTTACTTTGTCAAAGCATTAGCATCCCATCTTTCTTGTATTGTTATTCTTAAGTGCACTTGTACAATGCCATTGGTGCTACATCTAACCAAAAAGGTGTTTGCCTTTTGGTGATTTTGTAACCAATTGTAAAAGCCTAGAAAGTTGCCATAAGCTTGTAATCCTAACTTCCCTGGTTGGGTGATTGTTTTGATCAACATAAACTCTCCTATTATGAGACTATTTTGATCAATGTAGTAGTAAGTATCTTGCTTTTCAACTATTTGTACCCATTAGATGAAGGGTAATGGGGGAATGAATTCATTTGGATGACCAGGGGGTTGTGGATGGTGTGGAGTTATGGCCTTAGAAGGCACCGGTCAACAACTACTAAGTGGTTCGTGCCATGTAAGGGACTTGTGCAATTATGTTGACTATCAAGCATAATAAACTAGTAAAAAATTAGAAGATGTGTTGTTAGAACATAGAAATGGACTTAAAAACCAAAAAAGTATATATATATGTATAGTAAATGACAAAGTAGCGAGCTTCGATGAGACAATGGGCTCCTACTCATGAGTGGAGCCAAGAACCCTCCCTACCCCAAGATATAAGAATAATGATAGTATTCATGCCTCTTACCACTCAATCCTAGGCTAAGAAAAACACTTTGAAAGTTGGCTCTTTGTGGAAGGGGTGTGCTTCATTGATAATATTATTCACAGTTATGATTGCTTTTAAAACTCAAAACTCAGTGATAGAGTTGCGGTCTTGTATCTTGCTAACAAACGAGAGGTTTTGTTGAGGAATATGCTCAAGTGATAATATTGTGATGTATAGTTGGTCACATCATTATTGGAGGATTGACTATAACTATTTACCTTCAAAAGTAGAATTGAATTCTTTACATATTATGTCACTAGGGGTTTAGTGCCTAGATTCTCTTATGAGTGAGTCCCATGACCTTTTAAAGATGAAGAAAGTAGTAAATAGTTCATTTCGTTGTAGTATAAAAAGGTGTTTGCAATGTATCGAGGGTACACATATCCAACTTTTTTATGTAGATTGCATCAATCTAACCATCCTTAACACAAAGAACATTGAAGTGGGTCTTGTAAAAAACCTACCCATATTAATTAAGTCTTATGATGAAAAATTGTATTGTCGAAATAAAAAAACTTGTTATGCTAGTTGTGATATTTTTATCCTCATTTATGAGTGTGTATTTTACATGATGTTGAAAATATTTTGGAAGCAACACTATCATAGTTTTACATCTCTTGTACAAAGACAATTAAAAACACACTTATTCACAAGATAAGCATCCTGAAAGTGGCTTAAGGGATGTAGTATCACAATCCTCATGAAGGTCTTGATCTTCTCAATTGCTTTGTATGGGTTACCCCTTACCTATTTTTTTACAATTCCTCATGCACAATAGCGAAGCATTGATGAGATCAAGTGATGATTTCATTATTAGGTTGTGCTATCGATTGCCTTGCTATATTTGAGTGTGTTGGTAGCATTCTCTAAGTTGTGGTATGCCTCCTTCTTTTGATGTGCACATTACTACACTAGTAACTAAATCTTTAAAAAAGCTTATATTATAAAGAATAATTATCATAAACATTTAGACTTGCTTTCAATTGCTTAATTTAGCACAACTTTTCACTTAATTTGTTCAGGTTATGAGAAAAGTCTATGGTGAACTTTAGATCTCCTAATTTGGCACAAACTTTTTCACATAAGATGTACCTATTCAACACAAATATTTCACATAGTTTCTACAAATTATGTGACCAAACAATTTTTTAAATATAACTTATAACATATAAGCGATTGAAAGCAATGCATCTAATTGAGTGCATACTTTTCACATAAATTGTATGAACAAATAAAAAATATAGTGCTAAATCAGGCATTTCAAACCAACCTTGAATGTTCATGGCTCCACATAGCTTCTTGAGGGACATGGTTGATCTTCACGGTTCCATGTATGCTTTGGCATGTAGTTAAAGCATTGGCTATGAAGCAATACATAAATGTTGTCTAGTAGGTTGCAAAGCAAAATAAAACAAGGGCACATAATTGGCTATATTCCTTTTGAAAATTTGAGACCTCTTTAGTGGATCCATTTGTATTTATCAACCTCCCTTTCATTTTGAAAGTTTACATATCACATAATTGACTTATTGGTCATCCTCCTTTACATCCTAATGTATTAAGCTCACATGCAAGTGCAATAACTTCATGCATTCACAACTAAAACAAGCAATTGCTTTTAACAAATTTATATGAAATGGTGTGTTGAGGTTTGAATCCATTCACTATTAGCAATGGAACCCATAATCTTATGGCACGTTTCAATATTTAACTACATAGTTGTTACACTTCATGCTCCGATATTTGATTAAGGATTTGTTACACTCCATGGTGCACACTTTAATTGCACGTTGACTATTTGACTACAGAATTGCTACATGTCATGCTAGTAATGGACCTAGATTCCAATGGCATCTTATGACCATTACAAGTCTTTTGTCATTCATAATGACATGCATATCGCATGGGTTGAATTTCTCACCTCCTCTAATAGCATAAAATGTGGACACAAACACCACTAATGGTAGAATTAAGCAATTTCTTGATTCCATAATTACAAAAGGATTTGATATTAGTCAAATTGCAACATTATTGTATGATGCAATCAATTCCCTTTACAGTCTATATTAGCATGAACAAATGTACAACAAAAGGTCTCACAATGTCAAACAACACAACATGTGGTAGAGTAAAACAACTTGAAACCTATATGTACATAAACCATTGCAAAAAGGACACACCAAACTTCATACTTGTGGTTTCGATGACATCCAATCATTGCACACCCATGCAAGCTAGACATTCCTCCAAAAAAACCTCACCTTGTAAAACAAAAGCAAATAAGTATTCACTTCAAACACCATAAGTTACTTTGCACATTCCAAGGATGTAATTGCCTTTGCCATCATTTACGCTCCAAAGGACATGTCTTTGCCTACCACATCATTTAGGATATAATTGCCTTGTCATCATTTAGGCTCTAAAGGACATGACTCAACTTACTAGACCTAATTGTTCCTCTACCTACCACAAGAAGTTTTTGATATTTCTCAATGTGGGAGAAGGGGAAAACAAGATGTTTTCCCTTTGATTTTCCTTGTAGCATTCAACATCATGAGTTTTTGCTTGGGGGGCACTACATATTTCCATGTGGGGAAAGGGGATCCAACATCATGAGCTTTTGCCTAGGAGACATTATATACCTTGCTAGGTGTGGTTGGAGGAATGGCGCTACTAGCCCCTAGTCCAAGATGATAGGCACTTGCCCCCAGGCACAACTATGTAGGATGTGATCTTAGGGGCTAGGCGCCTTGCCTCCAATCATACCTAGCTAGGTATGCCATCTCTCCCATCTTATCATAACCCACAATATGGGGATTATGATGGGAATTTGTCTAAAACTTTGTGTGTTGAGTAGCATAAGCTAACTATGTTGTTGAAATTCACAATGTGGGAATTATGGTAATAATTTGTGTAAGGCTTATTGTGCACATAGAAAAGGGTTAGTACTTAGCATTTTTGAAGATAAACCCTAAGAGGAGAGGAACGCGGTAAGAAGAGGGAAAAGCTAGGGTTTTGTGAAAAAAGAAGCCTATTGAAAACCGTTGCAGGCTTTCATTTTCCGATTCCATTTGCTTGTTCATTCGTTGAGACAGAATCGCGCGCGCGAGAGAGAGCAGCGGAGAGCCGAGAGTCGCCGCACCCTCCAATGGAGTTCTGGGGTAAGCCTTCCCTCTCGTCCTCTCTTCCTCTTACCCTCCCTTTGTGTCGATGTTCGCCTGCTTAGCTTCAGTCTGTGCAGTCCTGCGTCTTGGCATATGTGGGCCTCTCAAGCCAGTAATAGCTTGCCCTGATCGTCGCCATGCTTTTGCACTGCTTCCTTCCTGTATCTTTGAAAGTTTCTTCGTTTGGTCGGGAGGCTTTCTATCGTAAACGAGTGTTCACTCGACGTGTGATCCTTGTTCCAGCTCGGTCTAATCAACGTCCATTTTTGCACTACGTATTGCACCATATCCGAACATTGGTAATGTGGCCTCTCAGTTAGGTTTACCTCACGGCGACGAGTTCCCCTGCTCGACGTGTCTGGCGAGTAAGGCCCAGCTACTTATACACGTCTCACTCATAAGGCTAGCCTTGAATTGCTCACGTCCGAAATGTTCTTTTTATCCATTCCTGTACTTTTTTACCGGCTTTGGTAGTGCGAATCCACAGCAGAGCTATGGCAACACAGCCGCGCGGATATGTACCCTTCTGTGTTTCTGTCACACTGTTATATCTACAGTACAATCATTGAATAGTTGACTTGTTTCTTTTGTATATTTTATCAATATAATGCGACCTTTTCTTTCAATCCTTGCGGTATATGTATGCTTGTATGGATCAAATACACTCAGACATTGGGACTTGGCCATGTTGCAGCTGTTGAGGTGCCAAGTGGGAAGCCTATTACTTGTGACCCTGGTCTGCAGACGTATATACATGTTTCTCAGGTATGGCTCGGTTTTTTTTTGTTGGTTTTGATCGTTGCCTGAATTGGGGTTCTTGTGATTCATCTGTGCACTGATAGTCTAGTTCATTGATTTACACTGATTGTATCAGAATGCTTTTTTTTATAAGCAAGTTTGTTTTGAAAGTGTGTCATTCAGTGATGTGTGATCAATTTATACATGCGGAACAATATTTTCTAGCCAGGTGTTGATATTGAGGCAGGTTCTGCTAGTTGATCAGCTCATCAAGCCAGTCTGATCTTGTAGTGAATATAGATTGATCGGCCCAGCTTTAATTACACTATCAATGGCTTATTAAGCAAAGTTAACATAGTAGCTATTGACAAGTGCCAAAACTTGCAAAGCATGGAAGGGTGCTTTCTATTTGCTTTGGGGGACTATTCTTCCTCAGACAGCATTGGAGAGTAATACCCTTTGATTGGGCTATTGGAGAGTAATACCCTTTGATTGGGCTATTACACTAGTAATATCTGCTTCTGTGGATGCCTGCCAAGTCTACAAGGGCCCTAAGATGATCGAGGAGTCTGTCAAAAAAAGAATGTTGAGTCCATTATTATGCATCACTTGTTAGACGGATGACTATGAAATGGGTGTTGAATAAGGTGTCTGATACGATCCTCCATTTGTGGTTTATATAGAAGAGTGTACATTGCTGCAGAAGGTTATGTCAGCGCTAATTCTTTCCTGAAGCTAAAGTGAGGGAGTTCCATAGTGCTGGAGATAGTGGTATCAGTACTTTCTCATAACAAGGGTACTGGTGTGGGTTTATATATATCAATTATTTTAGATATTCTCCATGAATCTATTCCATAGTGCTGTTGGTAGTGGTATCAGTACTGTTTCATTGTGAGGGTGCTGGTGGGTTTATAGTGATTGTTATAGATGTGTGTGGGTTTACACAGCTATTATTTTAGATGATATTCTCCATGAATCTATTCCATAGTGCTGTAAGTAGTGGTATCAGTATTGTTTTATTACGAGGGTGCTGGTGGGTTTATAGTGATTGTTATAGATGACATTCTCCACGAATGTACTCTTAATGACATGTTTTGGTTTAGAGGCAACCTCTCATTAAAGCCATGAATTGCTATTTATAACATTATCTCTGAAGTAGAAGTAACTTTGGTTTGGGTGTTTTATCTTTATGCACTGGTAGTTACATGCTTTTGATGTGCTCGCAGGTTGCTCTTGGAGAGGGCAAAGCTGGGAAAGGAAATGATCGAGTAGTCCTGAAAGTCAAAGTGGGTGACTCAGAAATAGTTGTTGGAACATTGTCTCAGGGAAAGTGTGAACAGATGCAGTTAGACTTGATCTTTGAGAGAAAGTTCACTCTTTCTCACAATAGTACTTCCAGCAGTGTCTATTTCTGTGGGTACAAAACAGATGCTGCTGGGGATGAATATCCTTTTGCAAATGTAGATGGTGGCTTCAGTGTAGGGCTTCACAGTAGCTACATAAAAGTAGAGGTGCTTCAGAGTTTACATATGGTCTTGGTTAACTGAACTAATTCAATTCCATCTTCAATGCGTGATGACCATCACATTTTTGGTCTAGCATGGTGTGCTTTATGTGAATGATAACGTAGGAAGTAGGCAATTGTCTGGTGTACTCCTTGACTCTATTATTACATCTGATGACTTTGATGATGAAGACTCAGAAGAAGAAGATTCTGGTGTGTCTCCTTCTAATGTTTAATTTCTGATGCATCAATTGAACTCTCTCGTTTTTGTTATCTAGAGAGACTTTGGGTTAAAAATCTTTCTATTTGTTGCATAATTTCCCTGGTTATTGACATTTATATTTCTTATTGTCCATTAGCAGATGAGGAAGACAACCCAAGTCTTGTGCCAGTACCCTCTAAAGAGAATGGTATGCCATTTTTGTGTTTGAAGGGCTTTTGCTCGGATTTTGTAATCGTGTCTGACGTGTACCTATTTGACAGGTAAGCTGAAGGCTTCCAAGCAAGAGGCTGAGCCAAAACCAGCTGCAAAGGTTCCTGCAGCGAAGGATGAGAAAGCACTGAAAGAGTCAAAGGCTCAAGAGAAAAAGCAGGAGGTGAAACAGCAAGAGAAAAAGCAGGAAGTGAAGTCACAGGAAAGGAAACAGCAAGAAGGCAAGAAGCAAGTTAAGGTACCTGAAGTTGCAAAGAAAGATGAAGACAGTGATGATGAAGATGAGGATGAAGATGAGGATGATGAGGATGATGAAAGCGATGACATGGATGATGATGTGGAAGATGATGTAATGCAACTGCTTTGCTATCCGTATTAAGTGAAATCTTGTAGCTGAATTCAATGCCTTTATGCCAAGCTTTCAAGTTCATTGTGTCTGCACCTTGCCTTCACTTTCTGAAGAGCTTTTATGTGATGTGATGTGATCTGGTTGTCTGAATGTTTTATACTTTTCAAATGCTCACCGGTACTTTAACTCATTTCAGGAAATGCTTGACGCTAGTGATGATGACGACGACGACCTTGGGTCTGATGATGATGAGAGTGATTCTGATCTCGAAGAATCTGAGGATGAAAAGCCACAGGTAACTGATACGGTCAAAGCTTCTCTTGTTCTGTTGGGCTGCACTGGAAGCAAATCTCATGCATGTTTTGTTTGACAGTCTGGGAAGAAAAGACTTCTTCCAACTGCCAAAACATCGGGATCTGAGAAAAAAGCTAAGGTGGCAACTCCATCAGGGGCACCTAAGCAAGGTGAGTGTAGTTACTGATCAATCCTTGGGCTTGTCTGCAAGGAGCAGAAGTACACAAGCTGCATTGTTTACTTCATAGTTATGAAATCAGGCAATGAGGAAGTTGCAGAATATTGGCATAGTCTTATTGCACTTGGCCAAGGTACTAACTAGTTTTTGTGTATGAGTGGTGCCTTTCAGGTTAAAGGTTGCTAATCTATGTGCAATTATCTTTGCAGGAAAGTCACCATCGATATCTGGTGTTACTCCCAAGCAACAGCAGCAGAGTGGAAAGCAAGATAAGAAAACGCCTGCCAAAGAGAATGTAGGTTTTGTGAACTGACATACTATGTAGGACTGTTGCCCTTCAATGTTTCGGTTTTTACTTAAATGACATTCTTTTGGCAGGGAAAAGCAGGAACACCTTCCTCAGGGAAGAAGGGACAGTTCTTTTGCAGCCCTTGTAACAAGTAAGTGCTTATGATTTTCAATGTGTTAGGTAACCCAACCCTTTTTCCTCTTACTGTTGTGAGTCGAATTTCTATCCCCGAACATATATAAAACCTGATGCACTCTCTTTTGTCTGGCTGTTTGTCCCTCTCTCTGTCATGCTCCTTTGTGCTATGCTCTGTCCCCTTGTGGAGAAATCCATGTTTCCAGATCTTCTGCTCTTTAGAAAAAGATGTTTGGAAGTGTGCAATGTGGACTAAGAACAGCTGCAGCTGCCTGTGCCTGCTCTGCTTCCAATAAATAGAGCCCTTACTTTTTGATATACCTGTTTGCAATTTTTGCAGGAATTTCCAATCTGAAGCTGCCCTGACCATGCATAATTCAGCTAAGAAGCACTGAAGCTGACTACGTGACACGGCTAAAACCATGATACCTGTTACCTGCAAATTGTGGGTTTTTGAGAGGCTTGATTTGTGGAAGTTGTACCAGATGGCATTTGCATCTGCTGCTTAATTGCTCTTTCAAGCAAATCATGCTTGTCATATGCAAAATGCCTGAGTGCAAACAAGGGAGGGCTTTTTTTCTGCTTGAGTAGGTGTTATATATATGAGCTACTTTGATGCGTGAGCTCTGCCAATTTTCAGTATTAGGCAAGGATATGGAGCACCCACTTTCTCTCATTGTACTTGCTACCTGTCACCTTTTATCTATAGATGTGCTTGACTTCTGTGCTAATCCATGTGCCATGTGCTTGACTTCTGTGCTAATCCATGTGCCCTGGATGCGTGTTGCCCTGAAGCTGGGCATTAGCATGGAGTCAGCTCAGGCCATGATATGAGAATTAAGTCAGGGATAGGGTTTAAATGGCCAAGGGCATTCTGAACTTTGAAACTCGTGGAAGTTTTATTGGTGGTTTGTGACAATGGTCCTTTTTATTAAGCACATCTGATGTGGTGCTATGATCAAATCAAGTCTGTTCTTTTCTGTCTTTTGCAAGTCCTGTTTAACCCGAGTATTGTTTGTGTCAAGCCTCTATCCAGAGTTCAAAATACAGGGTGCTCTCAATGCTTTTCTATGCATGATGTGATTTATGGTAGAATCTATTGCCAGCGGCAACAGGGGGCATGAATACTTTCCTCTTTGAGCTATCCGATGTGCTGCTATGGCCAAATTAAGTCTGTTAATTTCTCCTGTTTATTTCTTGCTCTTGTGCAAGTCCTGTTATGCCTCAAGTATTTGTCTCTGTCCAAGCCTCGAGTCAAGAATTCAAAATACAGGGTGTTCTCAATGCCCTTCAGTATTTGTTTGTGTTGAAGCTGTGATTCAAAGTCCCTTCTATGCTTGAAGCTACTTATGGTAGAATCTATTGCCTCTGGCAACAGGGTACCACTCGCATGTAAATTGTGGTTCTGAAGCCTTTCTATTTGTAACTGACTACTCAAGCGTTGTATTGCCAGTGGCAACAGGGGTTTATGAATACAATACTTTTTAAGCAATCGAATATGCTGTTATGGCCAAATTAAGTCTGTTCATTTCACGCTTCTGCAAGCCCTGTTTACCCCCCAGTATTTGTTTGATGAGACTTTCAGAGTGAAGACTTGCTGTGGAAAGGCAGTAGTGGTGATCACTAGCCTTGTTAAGCATTATGTTAGTCTTTTGTTAGTGGTGATCACTAGCCTTGTTAAGCACACTATGTTAGTCACAATCCTTACCTGATTGTTCCCAAGTGTAGCAGTTGCATTACAAGAGTGCTATAGTCGAGCATGGTTTTGAGGGTGAATCACTAGCCTTGTTAAGCACACTATGTTAGTCACAATCCTTACCTGATTGTTCCCAAGTGTAGCAGTTGCATTACAAGAGTGCTATAGTCGAGCATGGTTTTGAGCTTGTGGGTGCCTGCATCACCTTCAGCAATTAATGTGGAGCATACAAGCCAATGACCATCAAATTTGAGTTTGAGGCATAGAAATAATCAATTGAATTTGTGCACAATCCCACATGCAAATCACATCCGTAAATTTGACCTTGCATGCATCTTTTCCATTGTGACCTTTTGCACTTAATGTGGAGTATACAAGCCAATGACTATCAAATTTGAGTTTTGAGGCATAGAGATAATCAATTGAATTTGCGTAATCCCACATGCATATCACATCCGTAAATTTGACCATGCATCTTTATCAGTGTGATAAAGTTTTTGAAAGGTTTGCAAGCCTAAATTCACTAACATTGATAACCACTATGAGAGCAATCAGAGCATGATAAAACTTATACCTTAGATATCATCTTGTTTGAAGGTTAGTCAATGGAGGCCATTGACTACACTCTATTTCTTACAAAGCTTTGGCACGAAGCATCAAGTTGGTTCTCTACCCAAGTGGGTGTATCCATCCTTAAGCAATATGGACTTGTGATTAAGGGAGATTCAAGAACTTAACTCGTGTTGTAAGCTGGAAGTGATTGGGCAATGAGTAACTTGCTGAGGTTATATATATATATATATATGCATATACAATTTGCATTATGAAAAAAAGTTTTACATTATGGATGCATTGTTACTTTTTTTAATTGGTTTTCTTTAACTAAGCAAAGATTGAGAGTAAATATCCTTTTCTTGACATTGGATTTGTCCATGATGAGTATATTCTATTAGTTGTCATGGTATTTCATTCTATGCTCTAGAATTTGTGCGAAGTTGTACACACTCATTAATGGCAAAAGCCAAGTCTTCCTATGGTTGTGATGTGCATTGTTTCAAACATGCGACTGACACTAATTTTGCCCCTATCCTTTATAATTATAGGATGCACATGCATTTGTTCTCTTTCATGATGAACTTTGCAAGTGCAAACTTAAGATTATTTGAGCACCAATGATTTTGGATTGGTTTCCAAGATGTAAGATTGTGCACCCATTGTGCTTTCTTCATGGATCTTTCATGTTGCTAGCATTTATAGCTTATACCTTGCTCTTCTCAAAGACTAGTTGAAGAAATGTAAACTTAGCCTCTCATGCTAGGGGGTATTTTTGTATTAAGCTCTTTAATATTCTCTACTATCGTAGGGTTTGATAAAAAAAAACAGTTCCCAAGGACCTATAGTTTACTATTGATCTTGGTAGTTGGATCTTTTGTAGGCACATTTCTTCAAAAAAGTATTTTGGGTCTTTGTTATCAACCCTAATCTATTGGTCTAGTCTTACTCTATTCTTATGGAAGCACTAATTAGGGATAGGTTCCTAAAGACCTAATAGTCTACTATTGATCTTGGTAGTTGGATCTTTTGTAGGCACATTTTGTATTTTGAGTCTTTGTTATCAACCCTAATCTATTGGTCTAGTCTTACTCTATTCTTATGCGAATCTATTGGTCTAGTCTTACTCTATTCTTATGGAAGCACTAATTAGGGATAGGTTCCTAAAGACCTAATAGTCTACTATTGATCTTGGTAGTTGGATCTTTTGTAGGCACATTTCTTCAAAAAAGTATTTTGAGTATTTGTTATCAACCCTAATCTATTGGTCTAGTCTTACTCTATTCTTATGGAAGCAACAAGAATGGATAGGGATAGGTTCCTAAAGACCTAATAGTCTACTATTGATCTTGGTAGTTGGATCTTTTGTAGGCACATTTCTTCAAAAAAGTATTTTGAGTATTTGTTATCAACCCTAATCTATTGGTCTAGTCTTACTTTATTCTTATGGAAGCAACAAGAATGGATTTAAGGTGAATTCAAGCATTTATGATATATTCATATTTCATCTTAAGTTTGAATTGCATGCATTATCTTGATGATTGTCTAAGGTTATTGTGATATTTTTTGCTTTATCAACTCATTAATATTGTTAGATTTGACTTCTATGAGATCAATTTACTTTTGGGTCATGCGTTAAACCCTTATGTGAGAGTGAATCTATTTGTTTCTTTGGCATTAGTTCCTATTTTTCTTAGAATTGTTCAGGCAATAGGTGGCTCAATTTTGATCTTGAAGTGTCTAGGTAATAGTTCTCACATGCCTTTTTGTGACCCATGGCTTAGTGATGTGAGCTCTCTTAAAGAAAGTGTCTTTAATCTTTGTAGGCCTTAACACTTGTAATTGGAAATTTAAATGCTAGGTTCAACCTTACATAGAAATCGACTATTTGTTGCGAGATGATCACGGTTGAGGGTTACAAAGCAAGAATAATAGGATTTGATAGAAGCTAATCGTTAAAGGCTAAAGAACTTGTTCATATTTATAGACTCAAATGTAAGTGGCAAATGTCTCTTCTTGACAAATTTCTCAATGTACCTTGATGTCCAAATCTCAAAAACTACATTATCATGATGCCATACTTTTTTACTACATTATTGCCTCACTAGTTAAGGCATGCCTAGCTATCATGGCGTGATTGGAAACACTAGTCCGAGCTATCAAAAGACAGTTCACTACGGTTTTGATCTAGGCTACATCATCTATTTCGACATTTGATTCCTCTCCATTGAACTTTAGGTGTTTAGTCTCCTTAAGAAGGAAGGCTCTTTGTTGCACTTCGATGAGGGTGCTAACATGTAGAGGTATCTAAAATATCAATATTTTTTGAAAGAAAGAACTTAGTAATGATTGATCAAGAAAATCAAGATTGATCTATGGTATTTAAATATGTCTTTACAAGACAAAATAAATCAATCATAAGATAGATAGATGAACCATGAAATATTTTGAGGTCTTATTGAGTGGGTAATTCAAGAAATCCTCTTATTACATATTTATGTTTTCTATGCCTCTATCCTATTAGGAGTAATTTTTAGTTAGACACTCATATACATAACTTGAAGACCATTACTAAGTAGGTGTAGTTAATCCTTGTTTATACAAAGAGAAATAGGTAACACAATCCAACTTGTACTATTTTCCTTTAAAACAAGTTGATCCACAGGATTTATTATCCTAACCTAGCTACTAATCTCTCACTTATTTGATCAAGCTAACTAACCAATCAATTCCACCCACCATCGATAGGTCATGCCCATTTGGAGGAGTGTTCACCTACTTTTCATGTACACCCCAAAATCATCTTAGTTTTATGAGTAATGCATACTACCTTACACAAGATTCCTTTCAATGTTCCTTAATCACATACACAAAAATGATTCAAATCTCCCTCTCATAGTAGGTATCCAATCATCAAACATACAATCATTCTTTGACTTGCTACCATTATCTAGAATAGGGTTTTTAATGTCCACAACATTGAGCTTACTAACGCTTGCCTCTTCATCATAGGATCAACAAAAAACGACCAAAACCCCATTAGTTTCTTAGCTAGAGCTAACCCACAAGGCATAATTACCAAAGCTCTTTTATCAGAACAATAGATCCTTTTAGCCACACAAATGCGCAAGAGGGGCAAGTTAGAGGTTCGAATTCCACATGAGAACACCCCCCAAGACTTGGAGAAAAGTGTTCATAATAAGAATCATAATGGTTTAAAAAATGGGCCACGTCATGAGTTGCCATTTTGCAAGGTACAAGGGTTGCCTTAAAACAAAATGAAGCTACATCATGAGCTGTCATTTTGCAACCCACAAGCATCGATGCAAGAGCAATCACTACTTGTGATGACTATTGGCCCATGTGGCTCAACTAAGCCTTAGCCACCACCCCACACACCCAAATCATCTTAGTTTTATATGTAATCCATACTACCCCATTATGTAACACATAAAAATAGCATGCTTAATTAACCTTTCACACTAGCTTCCTTTCAATGTTCATTAATCACATACATAAAAACAATTCAAATCTCCCTTTCAAAAATAGATCTCTTATTGAAAATATCTTTGTACAATGTACTCTCTCCAATGTAGATATCAAATCATCAAATGTACAATCACTCTTTGACTCTCTACCACTATCTAGAATAGGGTTGTTAATGTCCACGGCATTGAGCTCACTAAGGCTACTCACTCAAGCTTCCCTATTCATCATAGGACCAATAAAGAAATTACAACCAAAACCCCACTAGTTTGTTAGCTAGAGCTAACCCACAAGGCAGAATTACCAAAGCTCTTTTATCAAAACATGAGATCCTTTTAGCCACACAAATAAGCAAGAGGGACAAGTCAGAAGCCCCAATACCATATGGGGACACCCCCAAGACTTAGAGAAAAGTATTGATAATAAGAATTGTAATGATAAAAACTACGGGCCATATCATGAGCCACTATTTTGCAAGCTACAAGGGATGCCTTAAAACAAAATGAGGCTACATCATGAGCCACCATTTTGTAAGACACAACACCAATGCAAAAGCAACCACTGCTCCTCGTGATGGTGGCCAATGCATGTGACTCAAGTAAGCCTTATCCACTACCCCACACACCCAAATCTTAGTTTTTAAGTAGTCCACACTACCCCACTATGTAACACATAAAAATAGCATTCTTAATTAGCCTTTTACACAAGCTTGCTTTTAGTGTTCCTTAATTAGATACACAAAAATGATTCAAATCTCCCTTTCAAAAATAAATGTTTTATTGAAATCATCTTTGTACAATTAGCTCTCTTCGAAGTAGATATTGTCAAATGTATAATGGCTATGTGACTCACTACCACTATCTAGGATCAGGTTTTTAATCTCCATAGCATTGAACTGACTAAGGCTACTCACTAAGGCTTCCATGTTCATATTTGGACCAAAAAGGAATTATGACCAAAACCCCTTAGATTCTTAGCTAGAGCTAACCCACAATATAAAATTACCAAAGCTCTTTTATCAAAACATGAGATCCTTTTAGCCACACAAATAACCAAGAGGGGCAAATTGGAAGTCCAAATTCCACATGGGAACACCCCCAAGGCTTCAAGAAAAGTATTGATAATAAGAATCATAATGATAAAAACTATGGGCAACGTCATGAGCCGCCATTTTGTTGGCTACAAAGGCTACCTTAAAACAAAACGAGGCTACAGGAGGAGCTACCATTTTGCAAGTTGTAAGCACCGATGCAAAAGCAATCACTGCTCATGATGACTACTGGCAGTGCTCATTCTTTTATCTCACCTAATTTTGCTAGGAAGCTCCGTGGCTAAATTTAGAACCAACTAGAAAGATTACTAGTGGAATTAGCTAATGGAAAGGAAGTTCTTTTGACTCAATCTACTAACGATGTGGAATCTCAATTAAGAACTTGACTAACCAAAATGAGTTCTAGAGTCATGCCACTTGAAGTACATGATTGCTTACTAAGGATGGATTGGCTAGTGCTTAGGGAAGCCAATATACACTGCCCAATCACCTCCCAGAATCTTTAGAGTGACTCAATCCAAACCCAATGCAAGTTTAGGAAGCCTGAGGTTCAAAAAGGCAAGTTTGGGAAATCTCGAATCTTAATAGTGACTTAGTCCAAACACAAATGCAAGTTTAGGAAACCCAAGATTCAATAAGGCAAGTTTGGGAACTCCAAGTTACAATTAGCCAAGCTGGCAAGATTTACATATGGCTCAAGGACTTCGAGTCAACCCGATCAAGCTCAATAAGGTAGACTAGCTTGCTACTACTGATTTGACAACGAATCCTCTTGGCCCAAGAATATGTTAACATGTTTTGTAAAAAAATGATCGAGCTGCCTCCTAAGTAGGAATTTGATTGTGAAATCAAACTATTACTTGGATTAGGGCCTATTGCAAAGAGGCCTTATAAAATGTCCATCCTCGAACCAATCAAGTTGGAGCAATGAACGCAGTTGCTAGACCAAGGCATCATCCATCTACTAATTCACCTTGAGGCACTCTTGTTGTCTTTCACCAAAAAAGTATAGGTCCCTTAGGGTTTGAATTGATTATCAAATCGATTGAACCAAGACAACCTAATATGCATTTTACAAAGTCATCTACTAATGGTGTCACTAAAGTACATACTAACAAGTGTCAACAATTAGAAAGGAAATGCATCCCCATGAACTCATTCCTCAAGGGAAAACCATTTAAGACACTTATCCCTTCAGAATGTGCCCTAGTATAAAAAGAACCATTCAAGACACTCATCTACTATCCACACTTTATCCAAGCTCTAGTATTAAAATTCTATAGGGGCTGATACCAAATTTTGTTTATTCATAAGGGGTAAAGGTGATTTGGAACTAGCTCTTGGCCTCATTAGCTCACTTTCCTTGTCTAGCATCTAATCAATGGAAAAAAGAGTTCCAATAATGCATCTTTTGCATAAATGAAGTGCAAAACACAATTTCCATTTTATTGTGAGTCCTAATGACCGTGGTGGCACTCCTTGTTTAGCAAAAGTGTAATGCTTTATAGCAGTGATGGGTGATGTGTGTTCATTTGATAGTGCATTTTTTCTTGATGTCATGGTTTTTTGAAATAGAGATATTAAGTTTTAATGGTTAGGATGGTTCTTTATTTATGAACCAAAATTTGGGTTAATTGCTAGCTATCTTGTAGTGTTACTCAACTTAGGAATAATCTATTCATAAACATGTGAATTATATGAAAGAGTGTTATAAACATCAAGATCGTGTGGCTTATGAATAGGAATGTGATAGAACATATTGCATTGAAATTCTATCTCCTATTCTTGGCCCAATGGCTATATGTAATAAGTCCTCTTGAGTTATGACTTTGTCAAGTAGAGGATGTTGATTCAATTGGTTAATGAAGCATTGCTTTGGTACTAATCTTGGAGTATATGTATTTGAATTCGGCTATTGGAAGGCTACTCCTATTGTAGCAAGCTTATGGAATATTTCTACTAAAAAGCTAAAGACTCTCCATAATAGAAGGTTTTGTTTGAATACTAATCCTATTGGCATTGAAAGGTTCGTGGAGACTAGCGACAAGCATTCTTGGATCCATATCCTTGAACCTAGTTTATCTAGTCTTTTGAGTCATTTGACTTAGTCCTTAGGAAGACATCATAGATTGCTCTTCTTTAATTGAGGGTTGGACAAAGATATCCAAAGGTGCCAAGCCCTTTGGGGATTGATTGTGTTCTTGATCTTGACATTCCTTGAGCATTGAGGTCTAACTCCATTTCTTGATTTTGAAATTGTGCTTACATGCCCTTCAACCAATCTTTGACTTTATCAATCGCTTCAACTTGGTGTTTTGGGTTAGGATACTATCCTATTTTTTGTCCTTTAAAGTTCTTCAATTTTGGTGCAATCATGGTAGTTTTGCTTCTACGATAGGCTTACACTTTTCAAATCAATCTTGATAGATTTTCTCTTTGACCTCTCCTTATGATTCTTCCTCTAGATTGAGGATCCATCCATAATTGAAGATCTTGTGAGACTAATGCCTACCTACTTGGTTGAACTCTAGTCATTATGTTCAAGGGAATGGATCCAAAATCCTCACCTAGGGACTCAATTTCAAACAAAATCAAGGGTACGGAGGGTAGAATTATCTTGCTAGGAAATGGATCCAAAATCCTCTTTTAGGGACTCAATTTCAAACATGCTCAAGGGTATGGAGGGTACAATCTTATCAGTGGAAGTTTTTCTCTTTGGATAGTCTACAAATTGCATGACACCTAATCCATGGCATTATTGTTCTAGCTTGTTTTCTTTATTTGGCTCCTAGTTCTTTGGGCAATGATATGCCACATGCTTGGTTTGACCATAATGACAATAGGAGATATCTTCTCTAGAATGGATTAATCCACGTCACCATCCTCTTCTAGGTACCATTTCTAGAATGTATCTATAGTCCATAAGGACCGCATTTTTCTCTTCATAATAAGTGATGTAAGGGTTTGTGTAAGCACTTTCTTCTAATGGTTACTCCACATAATAGTGGGTTGATGGTAGGTGTGTGATCATTGGATTGGGTGGTCTTAGGATTCCCGATGGATTAATGTCAATACTAGAGGCATCATCTCTTTGATTATTAGGTGCAAGCAGGATAAGGGTGCTCCCCTTTTGTATGGTAACCCTCTATGGCTAAATAGTAATTGTTCATATAAGGGTTTGGATAAGATGGTCTTCTTGGGACTTGGCATATGGTTGCATCATGTCCTTACCACACACAATTGGCTAGATAGAAATTGTTTGTATAAGGGCTTGGATAAGGTAGAAGACTAGCCAAGGAAAGTTGACTTAGAAAAGGGTAAAGGAAAGGTTAACTAGTTTACATGGTCTAGCTAAATAAGGTTGAAAAGACTAAAGAAGACACTCTGCCTTCTTGGATTAATGATTTTGAAGATAATTTTCCAGAGGAATTGATCTAATCCAAACCATGAGGTTGACCATTAGATAGATCTGATTCTTAGAGTTGAACCAATATCCAAGATACCATACAAGATGTTTGTACTAAGGCTACAAAGCTCAAAGAATAAATAATGCAACTAGTAGAGCAAGCATTCATACGTCCCCAAGTAATTTAGCTTGGGGTGCACCTATTCTTTTTCAAAAGAAAAAGGATGGATCACTTAGACTTTGTAGGTGACTTTAGAGAACTAAACTAGGCGACAATCAAGAATAAATATCCTATGCCTAGAATTGATGAACTTCTAGATTGCTTACATGAAGCTAAGGTATTTTGCAAGATGGATCTAAAATCTAGATATTATCAAATCCGAATCAAGGAAGAGGATATCCCAAAGAATTTCTTCAATACTACTAGATATGGCCATTAGAAATTCTTGGTCATGCCATTTGAATTGACTAACATATCGACAACATTCAGTTGACTGATGCAATATATCTTTCAACCATATCTAGATGACTTCGTGCTAGTATTCTTTGATGATGTATTGGTGTACTCCAAGTCATTGGAGAATCAAGAAGGTCCCTTTTAAGGATTGCATTGCAAACTCTTTGTAAAAATAAACTCTATATCAAAATGAGCAAATGCATATTCTTTTCTAACAAGATTGAATGCCTAGGGTACATCGTCTTTGTCAATGGAATCTCGATAGATCTTATGAAAGTAAAGGACATCCTAGATTGGCCGATACCCAAGACAACCCAAGGAAATCCAAGGATCTTTGGGAGTAATAGGATGGATTGAATCTTCATCAATGATTATTCCCTCATTGCAACACCATTAACTAATCTCTTAAAAGAATAATACTATGATGATATAAGTGATTGAACATAAAAAAATATTTCGTAAGCTTAAAGAAGTTGTAACTATTACCCTAATGCTAAAGATCACTAACTTTAGCCAACCATGTGATGTAATCACTGATGTAGTTGGACTTGCAATGAGTGGGGCGCTAGTACAAGAAGAAAGACTTGTGGCCTATACTTTAAGAAAGCTCAAACCCAATGAATCAAACTATGCTACTCATGATCTTGAACTACTTGCAATAACCCATGCCTTGAAATTATGGAGATATTATCTTAAACTGGAAAGCTTTTCTTAATATTATTGTTGAGATATGAAGCCTTATAACATATTTAATAATGTGTTGCGGATGTCTTAGGTTGGAAAGCTTTTCTTAACATTATTGTTGAGATATGAAGCCTAAGAATCATTTCCATACTTAATAATGTGTTGAGATGGTAAGCTCAATATGTGTAGACATTGATGATAGATTGCATAGTTAGATGGGTCCACACATCTACACTTAGCATGTCGGTGGTCATTATAACTTTTATATGCTACTAACTTACACTTATTATGTTTTATTTATTATACCTTTCTACAGTTGGCATAGTTATAGCACCAGTCAATTAGTATAGTTCATTATGCATTGTTTGACTTAGTAGCCCACTTTCCTCTATGTTGTATTCTAACCATACTTTGTGTACATTGAAAAGTGTGTGAGAGAAGAAGAAACCACCTAGAAAATATTTTGGCCTCCATATCTCTTCTTGTGTTCTTGAGTGAGCTTCCTCTTATGTGCATGGTGTGTGTTTGGCACATCAGCTCAGGTAAATCCCACAACCACACGATTTGTGATATGGTATTAGAATTGCACCACTGATAGAGGTTGGTTTTGGAGGTTGAAGTGAAGGACAAGAAGCAAGGACTTGAGCAAGCAAGCAAAGGGCAAGAAACTCTTCCATTCTCCCACTCTTTCTCTTGGATGTGCTTGTGGAGGCATTGAAAGTAAGGCATGGAAATTTTTTTAGATTATTGTGAGATTTGGTGTACGAGTAGGGTACTATTACTTTTTGCCCATCTAAGGCCGTTTTGGGCTCTGTTTTAGATCCACAAGGTTGTGGACAATAGTTTCAGGGTATATTGCTATTTTGATTGTATCAACCCAAAGTGGGTATACAAGTTACAAATTTTGAATACGTAAGTTCTAAGGTATTTGCCAAGAAGCAAACACAAGTTTTATATGCAAACAGGTTGCAAATTACATGTCTTATTGAGCAAGCAATAAAAAACATTGCTTGCTGTGTTGTTGTGTACTTGTTGTGAAATGTTGCAGAAGACTTGCTTATTGTTTTGTATTAATTTTGTGATAATGGTAGAGAATAGTGGAAACCTCATCATTGAGAAGTTGGATAATAACAACTTGCCCGTCATGGAAGTTTCATGTGACAATCTTTCTTATTGGAAAGGGCCTCTTTGAGTTTGTTTCAAGTGAAGAAAAGGAGCTAGAGATAAGTGACCTTATGACTACATATGAATAAAAGGCACGTAAAGAATTGAATGCAAAAGATAAAAAGGTGATGTGTTAGCTATTTGTAGTAGTCATTGATAACATTATGTTAGGGTATATTAGAAATACAGAAAGTCTACATGCAACATGGACCATGTTTGAAAATATATTTTCTATGAATAAAAGCCATGGTAAATTCAACTCAAGCAAGAGCTTAATGCTTTGAAGAAATGAAAAATGTATATCAATGAGCATGTTTTGAAGGTGAGGAGCATTGCAGATACTTTAACAGTGATTGATGAAATTCCTAATGTAATGATGATTTGGTATCATCTACTTTGGGTGGTCTTAATAATGGAAAGGCTTGGAAAATGTTTGTTACTTCTATGTATGTACGAAACCCATTTCCACAT
Organism: Lygodium microphyllum; assembly: GCF_053477565.2. Taxonomy (NCBI): domain Eukaryota; kingdom Viridiplantae; phylum Streptophyta; class Polypodiopsida; order Schizaeales; family Lygodiaceae; genus Lygodium; species Lygodium microphyllum. The sequence goes on along the minus strand of NC_141140.1, from coordinate 32,920,304 downwards.
TTTGACGAGTTAGTCTCTCTCTCATGATCATCGAAGAGATCAAAATACATGGTGAATCATAATAACAGTTCACGAAGGGAACATGGTAGGTCCTCTTCAAGAGGTTGTGGTATGGGATGTACTGGTGCTAATTGAAAAAATAGGTTAAATCAACAGTTTGGTGATATGCAAGTTTTTGAAGGTTGTGGAAACTTTTGAGGTTAGGGGGAGCTCTAGAGGAAGAGGTGGATGACGTAACAGAGGTTCTAGTAATTTTGGTATTATTTGTTATTATTGTGGTAAAATAGGTCATGTTGTAGCCCACTATCAAGCTAAGAAGGATGATATTTGCAGTGGTAAATTGTAGTAAGAAAATTATGCATCCTCTTTACAACATAATGAAGAAAAAAATGAGGGTTTGTCTATCATGCAACATTTGATGAATGCTATTATAAGAAAGGGGATACATGATGATGTATGGTATGTTGATTCAAGTGCTCTAATCATATGACAATCCATCTTGAATAGTTTAGAGAGATGTAGGATTTACAAAATCTAGGCAGATGGTGATGATTTGTCACCCAATTTCACACATTAGAAAAGTTTCCCTATCTTTACATGATGGTCAGACATATCTTAGTGGTAACAAATATTTAGTCATATTTATTGATGATTGTTTGAGAAAGTTGTGGGTGTATATCATGAAGGAAAAGAGTGATTTGTTTGAGAGCTTCAAAACTTTCAAGACTATTGTTGAAACAAAAATAGGCTTAAAAGTTAAGTGCTTGAGGTCAGATGAAGGGGAAGAGTATCTCTCTAATGAGTTCAATGACTTCCGAAGGTCTCATGGGATAATGTAGGTTCATCCCATAGCAAAATGGGATTGCAAAAATAAAATATAGGCATATTGTAGAAGTTTCATGAGTATTGATGGGTTGAAAGAATTTACCAAAATATTTTTGGTTTGAATCTGTTTATATTGCTATCTATATTAAGAATAGAACTCCCACAACTGCAATTCATGGAATGTTCCCTGAATAATGCTTTACAAGCAAGAAGCTCAACGCGTCACACTTAAAAGTGTTTGATTATATTGCATATGTTCACGTTCTAGATGAGCTGCGAAAGAAGCTTGATCCAAAGGCTAAAAAATGTATTTTCATTGGACATCCTTTAGAGTAGAAAGAGTATCATCGTTATACCCTTATCACATGTAAGTTTAGAGTGAGCAGGGATGTTATTCTTGGGGGTAAAGGTGCCTGTGCTACATCGGCTTGTATTTACTTCACACTATGACCGCATACTTGTATACTACAGGTGGTAGACACCAATCACTATCACTTTATTATTTATTCTTTCAGTGATGAATAACTATTGAATAAGGGAAGGATGGTCACACATTGTAACTCTTTGAGTTTCCACATATGATTTCTCTCTCTCTCTCTCTCTCTCTCTCTCTCTCTCACTTTCTTGCTCCATTTGCCTTAGCTCTTGCTTTGCTCTTGCTTTCGCTTGTGCGTGCTTCCACTTGGGATCTATCTTTCAACTAGTATTAGAGACAATCATTTGAGGGGCTTCTTCATCCTTTGCTTTGGGTCAAATTCAAAGCTTCAGCTCAAGGTTTCATGGCAACCATTGTTTCTTCCTCTTGAGGTATGCATCGAGTCTTTCATTTTCCTGGCTTGTTCTAGCTTGCTCCCTTGTTGAGGAGCTTCCCAGAGCTTAGCTAAGACTTGTTAAGTTCTTATTGAGCTGAGGAGCATCCATTCTATCTATTTTGGGTGCATACATAGCATGTTGTAGAAGTCGTGGATAGCTATGACAACTTAACAACACTTTTATATTTTGGCCATAACTTTTGCATATGATATCAGACTCATGTGTTTTATGGCTAGAAAAGAAGAGCATAATGAGAGCCATATTTTTAAGCACTCAAAAAAGTTGATTTTGTGCAATTTTTAATTCTCTATTGCACATAGAACAAAATAGTTTTGGTTTGGACAATAATTGATAAATTCCATAAAGCATGTTTAATGCTTTGGGGATGCTCGGATAGTATGGTTATGCTTTGAAATGCTCCTTGGATTATTTAGAGTTTGATTAGCTCAGTTTGGTAGAGTTTTATTACTATCATAATAGTTCGTATAGCAAGCATACAATAGTGGAGTTTAACTTTAAATCGAGCATGCATGATCCGAGCAGAGACAGAAATCGAGCATGCAAAGACCGAGCTGAGCAGTAAAAAAGAGAAACATGAAGAGAAATGATAGAATTCAACCACTATAGAACCAAAATCACACCTCTTATCTACTCTAATTGTTTATTGAAAACTCTCAAACCTTACTTACAACATCATGACTTGAAGTGACAAAAAAACAGTCCATGCATGCTCAAATTTGATAAGTAAACCATATGATAGAGATTAAAAGACCCAAGGTTATCAAAATTTTCAAACCAACCCATACAATACTCATAGTCTTAGCACAATAGTCATTGTCTTAACACAACACCAAAAGCTCGTCTACAAAACAACATCCCACTCTTCTCCCTTTGTTGGTTTTTGTCTTGATTGTATCATAGGAGGCATATTTGCTCATCTCCCTTGCAACTTCCTTTGCATAACATGGTAGTACACTACAATAAGAATTTTATAAACCACTATTCATTAACATTTCAAAGCACATGACAAAAACTCACACACAAAAGCATATCATCTTAGAGTGCATATAATGTCCTAAATAAGTCAATAGTAGTAACCTTGACAAACCATGACAAAACACAAGTCAATAGTAGTAACCATACTAATCAAAAGGGAAACCATATGCATCATCCAGTGGCTCACTCTCTAAAATCTCCTCGTTTGAGCTGGACTGATCTCTAATACCTGCATAAGGTCCCTCTACCAAAGGTTGTAGAATGCGACCACAACAATGTCACGGTCACTATCAAAAGAATAACAGGGGCGGCCAGATGCGATGCATGCACGCATCAAAGGGGTTGTACCACTACCCATCTCCAAAGCCAATCCTTTGGGAGGACAAAGAACCTGTAGAAAGCATCTCACAAATCCGACACGTGCCCCTAATGAGGAGAGAACAAGAATAAAGTGACAGTTTAAATGTACATAAAGTACAATAGGATGAGGAAAGATGTTATCTCATCTAATGTCCATCACCTTTCTAAGGAAGACAAAATGTTCCACTGAGAGACTTTTAATGAGCAGATTGACAACATTTTGGTTAGTTGAGATCTTGACAAGATCAATGGACTTCTCCTCAATGACCTCTCAAATTAAGTGGTAATACATCTCAATATGCTTTGTCTTTGCATGGAATAATGGATTCTTGGCCAACTAAATAGTACTCATAGAATCAAAATGTTATGTAGGGACCACATCAATAATACCAAGGTTTGGCACCATATGGCCTAATTAAAGAGCCTCCTTGTTTCAACCCTCATTGGCTACAATGTACTCTGCCTTGTAGTAGATAGGTCCATTCATTTTTGTACCCTATATATCCAAGAAACAACATCTCTAGCAAAGGTGAAGACATAGCATGAACTTCCTATTATTTGCATGCCCTGCTTGCATAATCAGAGTCATTGTACCCCATGACTCATGTATCCTAGCCACCATAATGTATATACATATCTCTAGTACCCTTAAGGTACCTCATGATACCCTTCAAAGTATCCCAATGTTTCCTGCTAGTTATGTTGAGAAATGCCAAATGATGTATGCTCTAGGAAGAGATGTCCTGAATCCCATATACACATTGAGGAGAGTGGAATAACCCAAATTCTATAAAGCATTATACTTGACTATCACTTTCATAATGATGAATACAATATCATGATGCTTTCCTCTTTCAATTAATGTCATTGTCAGTCCAATACACAAGATTGTCTTTATAAGTCCAAGCTTCCATCTTGGAACCTAATTCACTTGTGTAACAATTGTCTACTCATTGTCTATGTCAACATGAATTTAGTATTCATCTTCCAACCTCCATAGCTCCTGACATGCTCTAGATTTGACATTTTATCATGGTAACTACCCAACTTTCATGGCTACCATGGACAACAGTACCCTATGTGCTTGCAGCACCTAGATCTCTCTCCACAATCAACATCTCCACACAATTTATTTTGGAGATCTTTCCCTCTACTCAGGGCGCACCATGCTATCACTTCACACATCGCTATTGCAGAAGCCGACATCGTCTAAATTCTTCCTCAATGTCCTAAACTGTGCCCTTGTTGGTTGTACGACTACCATCATCTCCACGCTGCACGATCTGTGCTGCCACCATAGAGCTTTGGTAGCCCCCCAACTGGGCTATCTCACCCAAGAGGGTTCCCCAAAATACTCTTTCTATTGATCACAATCTGAGAAACCCTAATTGTCATATCTGTGGGTAACCATAGCCATTGACCTTCAAGGTCATTAAACCTTTCATTTTCTTACTTCTCCTAATCCACTGAAGACTCTATTACTCTGGTCTTATTGAGCACTTAATTTCTAGCAAAGCATCACACCAAATTAGCAAGCAAGAAGAATATCAAGCAGCAACATCTAACATTGAGCTCCAAGATATACCATTTTAATACTCATGCAATGTTGTTAAACACTAATCATCTTGTGTCTCTTGACACATTAAAGTTCAACTCTTTTGTTGGTTGATTTGCTATTGATAAAAAATGGCAGAGCTCGAACAAATAGCAAAGTTCAATGGAGAAGGATTCCATGCCTGGAAGGAAAAGACCACGTACCACCTCATAAGGAAAGACCTCTAGGATCTCTTTGAAGATGATGAAGGTGATGCGGATGGTGAGAAAGAAGATTCAGAAAGCGGGATCCTTGTAGTAGCTCCATCAAAACCAAAGAATGGAAGAAGATGAATAACAAAGCACTAGGCATCATTGCCTGGGGACTAAGTGATGATGTGCTACATCATATCTCTAGCATCAGAGATGCTAGAACTGCTTGGGAGGAACTTGACAAGATCTTTAGTACCCAAGCAAAGAATTAAAAGGTAAAATTACTCAATGCAGTTTTATAAAATAGATATAAAAGATAGTACTTCCATGACCATACACATTAACAAGTTCAAGAGCCTAGAAATCCAGCTTGCAACTCTTAAGAAGGATATTGATGAAGATGAAGCAATAATCGTACTGTTTGCAAGTGTAAATAAGGATCTATATGAGAATCTTGTGTTCATCCTAAGTAATGTTTCAAGTCTCTCACTTAAAGATATTGTGCACTCACTACTTGATGGAGAAAGCAAAGTTAAAAGCAAGGATGCAAAGGAACACCACCAAAAATAGTCTCTTGTACACCAAGGGCACTTATGGAACAAAAGGGCGTGGTCAAAGACTCAGAACCAACAACAACAAGGATCGGATTATATGTCATTACTGTGGCAAGACTGTGGTCATACAACTAGAAAATGTTTCCACAAGAAAAGAGTATAGCAGATGTAGAATGATCACCATCGGAACCAATTCATGAATAAAGAAGAAGAAGAAGTTGCTTCTGCTACCATCAACAACTCTGACAGATTGTTTTAAAGAATTTTCATTATATCTTTCATATGTTTTTCCATAGTGGATCTCTATTTTTCCCTTAGTGGATTTTCTTTGTAAAAACCCTTGCCAAAGATGTAAAGTTCCAAGCTTTAACTTGACTAGGCTACCTACTATAAGCTAGTCTCCCAGGCCATGTCATCATGTAGGGGGGCAAAAGCGAGCAAAGTGTAGAAACTCATCATTTGAGGGGGGGGTGTTGAGAAATGAAAAATTATGTATGCTCTAGGAAGAGATGTCCTAAATCCCATATGCACAATGAGGAGAGTGGAACAACCCAACTTCTATAAAACATTGTACTTGACTGTCACTTCCATAATGATGAATACAATATCATGATGCTTTCCTCTTTCAATTAATGTCATTGTCATTCCAATACACAAGATTGTTTTTTGTGAGTGCAATCTTCCATCTTGGAACCTAATTCACTTGTGTAACAATTGTCTACTCATTGTCATATCAACATGAATTTAGTCTTCATCTTCCAACCTCCATAGCTCCTGCCATGCTCTAGATTTGACATTTTATCAATGTAGCCATATAGTACGTCATAACTCCCACTACAAATGCTAGGTCAGGATGAGTGGCTATCATGGCATATATCAAACTACCACTACAGATGCATAAGGCATCTTGGCCTTCTGCTCATCAAACTCTGGACAATTAGCCTAACTAATCTTCACATGAGAAGGTAAAGGATAGCTAATAGGCTTAACATCATGTATAGGAAACCACTCAAGGACCTTCTAGATGTAATCCTCTTATGGCAAGTAAAGGAGTCTCTCAAAGCGATCATGCATGATGCGCATCCCAAGAATATGTGAGGCATGTTCCATGTATTTTATCTCAAATCTCTTCTTGAGCTAACCTTTCAAGGCATCTAGCTCATCAGGAGCACTCCTAGCAATTAGCATACCATCCACATAGAGTATCAAAATCATAAGGCTATCATTGCGGGCCTTCTTTGTGTATAAACATGGATCCATATTACTATGGATATATCATTGTGAATGCATGAAAGTATCAGTCTTGTGGCACCATTTCCTAGGTGCCTACTTAAGGCCAAAATGGCTCTTTCTCAACTTGAACACTAGGTGTTTTCCTCCTTTTTTCTCAAAGCACTTAGGCTGCTACATATAAATCTCATCACGCAAGTCTCCATGTAAGAAAGCTATCTTGACATCCGTCCAATAGAGATCCAAATCGAGCTGTGTAACCAAAGTCAAAACCAAGTGTGGGGTAGTCATCTTGATGACAACAAAGAAGACTTCATCAAAGTCAATACCATACTCTTGCTTAAAATCCTTAGCAATCATTCTGACCTTATAGGCTAGCTTGGGGTGTCCATGGGTACTCTTCAACTTGTATACCCACTTCCATGGCAAAGCACATTTTTCACTAGGCAAAGAAACCAAATTCCACATATGATTTTTTTGCAATGGAGCATACTCTGATTGCATGGCCCTCTTCCAAGAGTGACTATTACCTTTGCATATGGCCTCATCATAGGTAAGAGGCTCACCAGTATCTATCGCCATAATGTAGTCCTAGAGGGTGTAAATCCATCAGATTGATGTCTATCTCTAGTAAATCATTGCAAAATAGGCTATGGGACCTATACATCCTGTCCAACATCATGATCATGGGTCACAAGAATATAAGCTCTATTGCATGCTATCTAGCTTGTTGTATGGTAACAAGAGGCTCCTCCTAAATATCATCATGTATAACTCAATGACTTGGTCAAGCTACTTATGCATTTTTACCTCATGGAAAGTAACATCATGGTTGTAGATGACCTTTCAAGCTTGCAGATCCCATAGGTGATAGCTAATCTCACCTACATCCCCAAAACCAAGAAACATGTATTTCATAGACTTAGGATCCAACTTATTGCATTTATCCTTGGGAACATGGCAAGAAGTCTCACATCCAAAAAGACATGCAAATGGGCATATGATGGAGGCTTTCCAAACCATGTCTCCTCTACAACCTGACAACCAGTAGTAGTGCATAGGGATCTAATTATCAAGTGTACATTAGTAGTAACTGCCTTGATCCAAAAATGATGTGGTAAGCCTTCCTAACTAAGCATACTATGGACTCTCTATTGAATTGTCCTATTCATGTGCTCTACAATACCATTTTGGGGTGGGTGTCACGAGCTATCAATTGACACTTAATATCCTGCTCATTGCAAAATTGCTCAAATGCTTTAAAGACATATTCAACTCCATTATCTGACCTTAGGCATTTTAGCCTAGCTAGTTCTCAACAAGAGTAAGCCAACATTGATATGTAGCCACCCAGTACATTGGATTTTTGCTTTATGGGATATATCGAGATCTTATTAAAATAATCATCAATGAAAGTCACAAAGTACTTCACGTTACCTAGTGATTGATATGGAATCGGACCACATACATCAGAATGAACAAGAGCCAAAAGGATCACCCATGCACGTAATGCCAAACTTCTTATGAGAATTTGCTTATCATAAAGACAACGATCATAAGAATCAAAACACTTTTAGTCAAGGAGCGAAAGATACTACCAAAATGGGTAAGCAATTACATTCCCTTTAAGGATATGTGCCCAAGGTGATGATGCTAGAATGATACATGTGGTATTGTAGCCATTGTCAATACATGGTTGATAGGCCTAGATGCAAGTAAAGGATAAAGAATGCCAGACTTGGCATCTTGTGATAGGACACAATTCCCATGGGTAAGCTTCCATAAGGAATCATAAAAAGATACAGAATAACCTGCATCATCCAACTATCCAATCAAAAGTAGGCTTTTGGTCAAAGCTAGAACATGGTGTATATCATGCAAAGTAAACATACCATCTAAAGGAAACTATCGCTAGACATCTCCAATAGCAAGAATATCCAAGGCTAGGTCATTACTTAATCTGATAGAACTTGTCATGTTGCAATAGGAGTAGAACTACTCTTGATAAGGAGTAACATGAAATGAAGCCCTAAATCAAGTAGCCAACATTGACCACAGGTAGATGAGGCATTAGTCAACTATGAAGCATCAAGAAAAGAAGCTGCAAGTATGTAATCATCATTAGAATTAGTCTATGTGGTATTAATCTTTTAAATCTTGACACTAGCCTTGCTAGGGACAATGTTGCAATCATCATTATTTTCTTAACTTTATCCTTTCCCTTTTCCTTGCAATTGCCATCATGCATTTTATGGCAATGTGGCTGAATATGACCCTACTATCCAAAATAATGATAAGTCAATGCAAACTTATAGCCACAAGACTTACTATGAGACTATCCATATAATTAAGAATAAAACTTCTGAGAGTCTCTCCCATAGCGGTCATTACTACTCCTACCATTATTACCTCTGACTATCAAAGCATGAGAGGTACGAGAAGCATCTACATTCTTTCTAGTAACCTCTTTATTCAAGAGAGCACCCTCTATGTCTTGCAATTTCAGCCCATCAATAGACATATTTGCACACATAGAAGTACAAAATGTGTCCCATGACTCAGATAATGTAACCAATAAGAACAAGGGAGGAAGATTGTCCTTAAATCCAATTCCCTACAAAGACAAGTGGTTGAAAATAGAATGAAAATAATTTTCACTCCTTCATACAAAGGTCAGTGAGTTGCTTCAGTCAATACATCTAAGAGATAGGGCTCTGCTTGTCATAGACATTGTGAAACTTATCTGGTAACTCCCATGCGGTCAAAAAAGAAAACATTATAGTAGACATGCTTAGAGAGTGACAAAATGATTATATATTTACATAACTCGTCCAGTTACGCCCAATCCTCTCCACCAAAGTGTTCTGGCTTTACACCTCATGTCTCAATGGCTTAATGTACAATTTGTGTACTAGAACCTGCTAAATTTGTGCCTTTCAATAGCTATAATTTTTGCTATCCAACTTCTCAATGTTAAAGATAGCATTATCATTCAACCCACCAACCATAATGGAAGAGATAAAAGCATAATCCAAGACAAATAGGTTGCTGTAAATGATAGCAAAACAACCCCAAAATCATATCTAAATCAAGGGTTGAGCAAGAGAAACTACCAAAAGGATAAGCTATCCACTTATTACTTTAATAAATTAACTATCAAATCCAAGTGACTACCCTTAAATAGAATGCATAAAACTGAAATGACAGGCTATTATAATAAACTACATCAGTATCCCAACAACAACCAACTATGAGAAACTAAGAAAGAAAGACCAAGAACAACCAGCACTGAAAGCTATCACAATTGCAATGGGTCACTAACCATACATGCGGTAGGCATAGACATTATGCACATAGAAGATCTCAAGGTAAAGAGAAGAGAACTGCTAAATGTATAGTTAAAATATTGAGGATACATGCTAAGGAGGATTGTTGATGAGCAAATAGACAATCATAATGAGGCATAAGCATTGACAAAGAAGAACGACTGATATTATCAAAGCATAATGCAAGTACAACTGATGATAATGACTGATGAGATGAATGTGGGGATGAGTGCCTTTTATAGGCTTACAATAGGTGCTATTGGTAGGTGAGGAAAGGTGGAAAGTGATTGTGGTATTCACCAACTGTAGTTTTAATAAACCATGCATACATGACCTAGTCTAAGGCTTTATTTGCAATGTGTTTCTTTGCCTTGTTTGTTCCTCAATCATAACCAAGAAAGACGTTGAGTATACAGAGGCTGTCATGAGTAGAACCTTGCTAAGTGTAGACATGGAAAGAACCAACCATACAAAGCTAGAGGTTGTTACAAGGCCTCACTAAGTATGTAGAGGCTGTAGTGTGCAGAGGCTGCATGAGGATTATAGGATCTTATGGTAGGAACATTAGGCAAGTCTACCTTTTAAACTTAAAAAAGTCTATTTAAAAATGAGCTACAAAAGAGGGACTAGTGAGTCCTATCCTTTTGTTATTGGGTGTCTTCTTCTTCTTCTTCTTCTTCTTGTTCATTGTTGTCTTCATCTTCTTTGACTATAGCAAGATATGCTCTTTGAGACCTTTTCTTAGCATGATAAAATTTCTCAATATGCCTAGTTTTCTTACAAAAGTCACAGACTATGCTCTCCTTCCCTTTCATATAGAGGAGTTGTTGGTCTCCTCTTGGGATGCTTGTTTCTCCCTTACTCTTGATCTTCTTCTCCTCTTCCAGGAGAGAGGCTTTGATATCCACAAGCTTCGACATTGGCATGTTGATTAATGTGGTAGACACATTATCAAACTCAAGTGAAAGACTCTTGAGAAGCACTCCAATGCAAATGTCTTCATCCATCTTCAAGTTGATTCCTGCAAATTGTGCGAACAAGCTTTCCATATAATTCAAATGAGTTACAAGTGAGGTACTACTTTTCATGTCAAACCTAAAAAATTCAATTAGTAAGCCATTTTTGGAGGATTTTGAATGAGCTCCAAATAGGGTTTCTAATCGATCCCATGTCGCATGAGAGGTTTCACAATCATCAACATGATGAATGTAGCTATCATCAAGTTCAAGCTTGATAATAGCTTGAGCCTTATCATCATTTTTATCCCATATGACTGAAAGTGTAGCTTCCCTTGGTTTCTTCTCTTGACCACTTGTGATTGACCACAAGCCTTTCTTCATCAGGATAAGTTTAATCCTAGTTTGCCATGTATGGGATCCGACACCATTGAATCGAGCTGTCGATGAGTCCTTGCCCATGTTAAGGTTGCAAGATCAGCAGCAAATCAACTCCAAATATTTCAGATTTATGTAGCAGAAGAGTTGGGCACAAGTGCCAAGAAGCACTAAGTGATTAGTATCAAGAGATACTAGGTGATTAGTATGCCCTTGAACTTGAGATCTTTAAGATCTTGCAAGTCTGAGTCTTCCCCTCCTTGATTTGATGTTGAAATAGCACAAAAAAAAACTCAAATTTGATCAAAGGCAAAGCTAATTGTGTTAGATAACATAAGTGCTAAAAGCACCAGATGAGTGTCAATGGACATTGTGCTTGTATATTCTTGAATTGAACTTGAATCTTCCACAATGTCCCCTTTTGCTCATTTGATGCCCCAACTATTATTGGAAACTGAGTGAGAATTCTAGCTCAAGTGGCAAAAACTCTAGTTGACTGAAAAGAGTGAGAAAATGAAGTGAAATAGAAACTTGAAGTTGAAAGAGCTATGGCTTCTTTGTTAGGGTTATAACAAGCAACTATTATTTTGTTGATTGCAGCACGTAGACTTGATCATTTTCCAAACTTTTTATATGGATAGAAATCCTATCTCATGGGCTTTCAAAGCCCCATGGTGCTCATCAAGAATCATGGACTACAGGCGTGGCGTCAGCAGTACAACGATAGTTGTAGGTGCATTCTGGGCAGCAAACTGATTCAGGTGGAATGCTGGAGTAAGGAGGCGATAATGCCGGGCTTTGAAGTGATAACGAGGAGCGTCTGGAGTAGAGGAAGATTTCCCTTGAAGAAAGCATGAGCTGAGATAGCCTGGGAAGAGAGATTCAAGTCCTTCACTGAAGGTGGGTGGCTATGGAGGTAGGTGAGAGATTCATGGGAAAGTGGAGGGAGCTAGAAATTCAAATTGGAATGACCCAATCAGTGGCCTAATGACTCATTAACTTGAAATCTGCTTTGATACCATGTTAAAATATTGAGGATGCATGCTAAGGAGGATCACTGATGAGCAAATAGACAATCATAATGAGGTATATGCATTGACAAGGAAGAACAATTGATATTATCCAAGCATAATGCAAGTACAACTGATGAAATGAGTGTGGGGATGAGTGCCTTTTATAAGCTTACAATAGGTGGTATTGGTAGGTGAAGAAATGTGGAAAGTGACTGTGGTATTCACCAACTGCAGTTTTAATAAACCATGCATATATGACCTAGTCTAAGGCTTTATTTGCAATGTGTTTCTTTGCCTTGTTTGTTCCTTACAAAGAGGCTATGGTGGATGTGATTACACATTTCTCAACATAACCCACTAAGTAAATATCAATACATAATCTAGAAGCATATAAATATCACTAACAACACACTAACAAGCATAAGTGTCAGGTCTAAAGTAAGTGATTAAATCAATCGACAATAGGTAACTGCATCCCATACATATCAAGAGAGCATGTACATGAAGTAAGTGTCCTATGATCTTAGTGAAAGTAAGCTCAAGCTCAATTACATAAATCCAAAGCTCTATGTAACATCTAAAATAGTGCAGGTAACTCTCCCACTGGAACAAAATCGAATGCAAAATGAGCAATCAAGCTCAAAACATCAAGTACATGATGTGTGAGTATCCAAGACACATGAAACATAAGCCGAGAGCATAAAATCCAATAGATTCTTCAAGTCTGTAACTACATAAGCTATTGAAATAACCAAGGCATGTAAGCACAATCAAGATCAATGTAACAGAGCCCAAATCTGAGCTTAGTACATCCACTAAGTATCCCATAAAGCATCAATGAGCATTAGATGTAAGCTTTTTACTGATAAATGCTTGCTTCCCTATTATTACAATGCTAGAATGATAATGAAATATGAGCTAATTTCAAGCTCAAATATGTCCCAAAAGCATAGCCATACCATTTGGGCACCAATATAGCATCCCCAAAGTATCAAACACGCATTATGGATTTTATTGTTTATTGTCCAAGCCAAAGCTATTCTGTTCAGTGTAAAATAGAGAATTAAAACTACACAAAATCAACTCTATGAATGCCCATATATATAGCTCTCGACACTCTTTGTTTCTCAGTATAGGACACTTGAATCTCATACCGTATGCAAAAGTTGTGGCCAAAACATGACAGAGTTTTCAAGCTCCCATAGATGTCTATGACTCCTACAACATGCTCTATATCCACTCAAAATGGATAAAATGGCTACTCCTTAGCTCAATAAGCCCTCAATAAGGCTCAGCTAAGCCTTGAAAGCTCCTTCAACAAGCATGCGACAAGCTCAAAGAAGCTGGAAGAAGGAAAGATTCAATGCATACCTCGAGAGGAAGAAACAATGGTTGCCATGAAACCTTAAATTAAAGCTTTGAATTTGGGTTGAAGCAAAGGATGAAGAAGCTCCTCAAATGGTTGGCTCTAATACTAGTTGAACTGTGATGGATGGAGTAAGAGAGGTCATCAAACAGTTGGCTCTAAAGCAAGGATTGTGGTGGATGGAGCAAAGACTATGATGGATGGAGTAAGAGAGCTCATCAAACAATTGGCTGTAAAGCAAGGATTGTGGTGGATGGAGCAAGAGAGCAAGAGAGAGAGACACTGTATGTGGGAACTCCAATAGTCACAATGTGTGACCAGCCTTCTTTTATTCAATACTCACTAAAATAATAAAACATGGAGAGACAGTGATGGGCATCCACCACACCTATAGTGTACATGTACTATTAGAATAATGAATACATGGGTAGTTAGGCACAAGTGCATTTATCTTCAGCATCTTTACTAGAAGGCAAGAAAGTTATTGACTATAAATGGGTTTACAATGTGAAGCATAAGTCTGATGGATCAATTGAGCACTACAAGGCAAATTTGGTTGCCAAAGAGTATTTGTAGACTATATTGATTATGGTGAGACTTTTTCTCTAGTAGCTAAAATGGCTATTATGAGGGCTATCATAGTTGTGATTACATCAAAGGGTTGGATCATGCATCAAATGGATGTTAAAAATGCCATCGTTCATGGGGAGTTGCAATAAGAAGTTTATGTTGAGCAACCGTTTGGTTATGTGGATGAAAGTTATCCAGATTATGTATGTAGATTTCGTAATGCCTTATGAAGCATGCACCAAGGGTATGGCATGATATGATCAAGAATATCTTGTAAGCATTGGATTCTCCAAATCATAGGCTAATCATTCACTTAATGTGCATAAGGGTGATGTGGGTATTGTGGTCATCACTATATATGTAGATCACTTGATTATCATGGGTGACAATGAGATAGAGATTGGCCATGTGAAGAGTCTTTTCAATTCTAAGTTTGAGATGAAGGATTTGGGAGAGCCACACTATTTCCTTGGTATAGAGATAATCAAGACTCCACATGGTATATGGTTATCATAGAGATAATATGCTTTGTACATGATGAAGAAGTATGGTATGGTTGATTTTGTAAGCCAATGTCTATACCTTTAGATGTTAATGCTAAGCTAATTGGACATGAGGGTGACTTTGTTGAGGATGTCACTATGTGAAAAAGGATTGTGGGTAGCCTTACCTATTTGGTTATCACCAGGCCAAACCTAAACTATATGGTTGGTTTGGAGAGTTCGTTTATGCTAGATGTACTATGTTGGGGAGGAACAGTGGGTGGCTTGTTCAGTTTTGCTATAGACAAATGCTTTCTCAATACAAGGTCTAAGCACTATAGGATCCTTTGCACTATCATTGATCCCATAAGCCTCAATAAGATTGCACTTTTCTTTAGTCTTCAATGAGTGAATTAGAAAGTTTTGTAGTTAATTTTGTCTTCTTATTAGTATATTTCAAGAGCGAATATATGAGTAAATTGTCTCATGCAATTTAAATACACATGCTCTGGTGGGTACAATCCTTTGTGACAAGTTGATAATGTGGTCAATATTTGTTCTTCTAACCATGATTATATGAATGAACTATCAAATAAAGACCAAAGACTCATTTTTTAGATTAGGAAGAAGTTTACGTAAGGATCTAAACCTTTCGCTTGGTGCTACTTGGAAAAGATTGGTCCAATGTACATGTTGGTATGCTAAAGGTTGAATTATATGATTCATAAGTGGCGATGGTATGGTTTCAAGTTTGGATCACTCAAGCCATCCACCAAAAGCTTGAGCATCAAGGGAAAACATATTTGTAGAGTAGTTGGGAGCACTAGAGGAGAAAGAATTGGATGATCTTTCCAAATGATATGGTAATATAATTGGAAAGATACACGAATCTTGGCCATGAGGATTGGTGAGTTTTTTTAACTAAGTTCTACCTTCTTGTAGATCACCCAAAAATTCAAGATGTGTGGCATGAATATGTGTTTACATTAAAGTGTGAGTCTTGATAGATACTCCACACTAGAAAATTAAATTTGATAGCTTTGAATGATGTGTCCATTAGTATAAAGTTGCCTTGGCTTTCACTACTTGAGGCAAAAAAGGCCACAAAAACTTGGTCATGTATTACTATATACCCACCACAGCAAGGGCTAGGAGACCTAATGGTAGAGATTGGTGAGTACTCATGTGGGGGGGAGTTGAAATGTATGGACTACTCCTTGGAGCTTTTATGCCCCAAGGGGGTTATATGCCTTGAGATGGATTGTGGCACTACACCCATTCTCAAGGTATGCATTAGAACCACTTGCATATATGGATCCCTAGATGTGGATAGTGACATCATTATTCTGTGCATTTATCGTTAGTGGAAGCCATGCAAGGGTAAAATGTGAAGGCTAGTTCTTTTGGGATTGGTAATGAGGTGGATGTGAGAGTGGCTGGAAAACCCTTGTGATGATTGGTGAGCATCTATTCTCTTTCATGTGATCAATTGTAAAATCTCTCTCTTGATTGCTATGCAACTTAGATAGTTATGTCATTGGGCCACAACCAATGTAATCATGTTGCACATTTGCTTCACTAATACAACCATTATGATTGTTTTGGAATAGAGTGTGATGATACATGTTATTATAGTGCTAATCATTGTTGTTATAATAATGGAAATTTGTGAGGTCAATTTAGTCTATCAATTGGTTTTGAGGTGTCTATTTTTTTCTTGCTCTCAAGTTTGTTATAGAAATTGAGTACTAAAGATAAATATTAACAACAATAAGAGGTGCTCGTTTGTGCTTTCTTCCTATGTTCTTAGAACTATATTTCATGTATACACATAAGCAATGGTGAAAAGAATGGCCAATAAGCTATCTTCAATGTAGACTTTATAGAGCCACAATGAAGGTATTGTGTTTTTGTGGATGATGAGTGCAAATCCATGTGAAGTTGATAAAGACATTGAAGTTATTGTCACTTTCTTTATAGATCATGAAGAATATTTTAACAAAACAAGTTCATTGATGTTCTTGCAAAGTTTGCCAAGAATGGCATTTGCAATTTGGATTTTCCATTGATAAAACTTCATTTCATGGTCTAAGTATGTCAAATGCATTGTCTAAGGGTGCTACATCTCTAATTTGAGAATGATGAATTTACAAACATGCTAATAGATTAAGACATGTTGAGACATGGCTAACCTACATGACATGGCTGGCATTAGGCTTAAATCTTTAGAAGTTAAAAGCATCTAGGTTTGTCTTTCAACTTAGAAAACATATAGTATAACCAACCTTAGTGTCTCATCCTAAGGCACTAGATTGCTAACAATAAAATTCTAGGTAGCACATGGTTAGATCTACATTTTTAGGATATGTTTCTCAATAATAATATCAAAGTTAACATCAAACACTCTCAAATGGCACAAAGAATTGTGCATGTGTGGAAGGAGGTGATTAATATGCTAAATGGGGAGGTGATGACTCCCACAAATGTGATACTTCTTTATCATAGGTCTACATACAATATGAATAATTTATGAATTATTTCTTTCTTGCTAGCATCAAGCCTTTTTTATCTAAGTCTACAAATGATAATTGACCTAGTAAGTGGAAGGAGGCCAAAGACCACTCTATACTATACTTCTATATGGTCTAAGAGTGCCTAGGCTATAATTTGGCCTAACAAAGTATAAAAGAATTGGGTTGCTTTAGCCTTTTATAAAAGAAGAAAATTGGCCCACAACTATCATGATAGGGATAATTACTTGAATCAATGGTGATAGTATCTTTTGGTAAGCCTGCTAAGTCGTTGAAGAAGAGTAAAGACTTTGTCTCATTTGGAAATGTTTGGATTGAAAAAGCCAACGTAGTTTTGGTAAAACGAGACCCTAGGAGCAACTTACTTAAGTCGAAACAAAGTTTTAAGATGTAAGATGTCATTCCATCGATGGGTTGGAGTCATTAAGATGTGACAGAGATATTAGTTTAAGCTCGTCAATACCTAATTCAAAACTCTTGTATAGAAATTATAGAATGATCACTCATTAAAGTACAAGTTATTCATGGGGTTAGAGTGAATAGAGCTATGCATGGATTGTGCATGATAAGTGTTGAACCATTTAGGGAATAAGCTTGTGATATAAAGAAAATGCTAGAGATACATTATTTTAATGTGTGACCTAAATATTCAAGAAAGTGGCATGTGCCACTTTATGTGATTGCACTTTACAAAAGAATAAGTTGTTGTGAATTGCTTTTTTCTTGCAAAATATTTAAAGGATATTGTTTTGGTTGTTGAATTTGACTTTCAAAGAAAAGGATGATTGTTTTAGGAAAAGGTGGTATCCCTAGGTAAGATAAATTAGTTGAATCTTATAGAATCATCAAAGTGATTTTTTGTTGATATTATGGAAAAGAAATGTTCTCCTAGTTGTTGATGATAGGTTGATTACCTTGGTTGTATATTCGTACAAAAGTTCTTCTATCTCCCATGGGTGGATTTCTAATTGCGCATAAACCTCCCCCAAGGTTAGTGGTGGGAGCCCTTCACCAAGGGTTTGGTTTGACCACACTGGAGGATAGGACTGGCTCCAGATGCAAGATGTATCTTCATAGGGAGGACATTAGGCTAAGAAGAAACAACAGTGCTAGGGGTGCTTTGGACATAAATTCCTTGGGTCATCTAACCACTACAAGCCCAAGATGGACTTCTTGGAAGGCCTTTATGCTAGCTAAGGTGAAATTGGTGGATAATGTGCCATGAGATTTGGACATGAGTCCCAGATTAAGGGACAAAATGCCAGGTTTGCATTGTACTGCAAAGAAAGTGTAGATAAATATTCTTGTTTTGTAAATGTTTGCAAAAGAATATTTGATACTGTCTTTGTGTTACAGATTAATTTATATAAAGGAATCTAGTGCCCTAAAAGGTTAATTAAGATATTTGTGTTATGGATTAATTTATATAAAGGAATCTAATGCCCTAAATGGTTAATTAAGGAAGCTACCTTTATGTGTTGAAAATAAGTGTAGTAGATAATTCGACAACTAATATTCCAAAGAGAGAAATGGGAGGGTAAGATCCTTGATCGGTCTATTTTGAAAAAATGGTCTCTATTAGCCGAGAGCTTCTTTAAAATTAACAGCTAGAAATTATGCACTGACCTAATTGGGAGATTAAATAGAACCTTCACTTGTATTGTTTTAGGGGGACTAGAACGAGACTATGTCCTACAGACAAAAGCATTGATGCACTACACTCCCCTTTGTTTCTCATTCTCTTTGAGCCAAGTATAACACGAATCAACTTTAGCTTGGGAAAGTAGATATTCAAAGTCTAATGCTAGATGAACCAATAGGTAATATTAGTCCACTTCAAGAACCCGAATTTAGGTCAATCTTTATGAGCTACAATCAGAACCTTTCATCGTGAAGCAGAATCAAATGAACATAAGTGAAAACCTCATGTTATTCTAAGGAGTACCATGTGGTGTCACTTAAAAATATCCCTTAATGGGCTACTAAATTTATGTCACACTGAGGGCTTCTCAATCGGGCATATTGCACATTGTATCTGAGCAAAACAAAACAAATAAGTTACCAATAATCTATACATGTGTTGCCTTAATATTTTGGCTTGTAAGTTCAGAGCAAAAGAGTTGAAATTATCCTAAAGAAATAGTCTAAATGATATGATCTTGATTATCATGCACCTTCTATAAAAATGAACACTAATCTCCAAGAAAAAAAATTCTACTTGAAGCAAATCAAGCTATTAGAGTTCACAGGAAAAGGATCCAATGTTGAGACTAGTGCTAAAGTCTAGATCAAAACCCTCAAATATTATTTTGATACGATAGGAATAAGTATAGCTTACAACGATATGATTTCCAAGCTGAAGCTGATAGGTGAGGTATGCTTATGGCGAAAGCAATGGCACTGAGACAACGCTAGCATTGAAACCCTTGTAAACTAGGAAGATGTCAAGAAGGCTATAAGACAAAGATACCTACTGCCTCCTATCATACCATCAAGATGAATGAGTTCTTTTCCTTGCACCACTTTGATTAAGCTTGGAGGCTTATTATTCTTGATTTTTGACACTTCAAACTAAAACCAATCCCTATGTAGGCTAACATGAAAAGAAGCCCTTGAGTCAAGGAGCCAAAATAAGAATATGTAGGTCAACTAAGAAGCATCAAGAGAGGAAGCTATTAAGATATACTCATCATCTAACTCAAGTTACACTATATTTATCTCTTTAATATTTACACTCGACTTTACCCTTATCTCTCTTTGCATTTATCATTATGTATCTTATGGCACTATGGCCAAATATGACCATGCGTCCCATAGTAATGACATGTTAGAGAGACCTTACGACCATGGGACTTATTGCAAGACTTCCCCATCCACTTATGGATATTACCCAACAGGTGACCAAATTCTACCATGGATTGAATCGATTGTTGGACACTCGTCTAGAGTCCTTAAGGTTAATTGACTTGCAAGATGCTATCATACGAGCCAAAGCTTTGACTAGGGACCTAATGGAGATCAACTTCTTAGAGATAACTACTTCATAGTAAACATCAAAGAAGATTATGATGACTCAAAGGACCAAGGAAGGAAGTGTCATGAGTGCGATGTGATAAGGCACATCCAAAGGAGATGCCCTAATCACCAATGTTTCTATTGCAATGGGTTAGGACATATCCAAGCCAACTGCCCTCATCCACCAAAACCTTTAAACATGATTAGACACCCTAAGAAGATCTTTCCAAGATGTAATAAGCCTTGTACTTGTCAAGATCTCCTACCATTACAAAAAAATTTGAGTTATAATGCATTACAATAATTTGTTCTTGATTTCATCGAGTTATCTTAAAGTTTGAGCACTTTTATACAATTAGAGTACCCCAACAAAAGCATGGTGGATCCCAATCCAATGCCCCATGATACAACTTATTCTAGAAAACAATAACCCCTAAGTTCTTTCAAGATGAGGATATCTTGATTCCTCTAAGGGGAAGAGGATGTAAGGTCCTAAATCCCCCCACCAAGAAGACTTACCTTTCCGATATCTCCCATCAACACCTCAAAATGTCTACCACCATCTCCATCAAACTCATCACCTCCTCCATTATGCACACATGCCATCATCATATCCCTAGCTCAAGTAATATCTAGATAGCCTCAATGATAACAATGAGAGAGAGAGAGGGCAGGGTACCCCCTTTCTAAGGGTATATAGTCTTAGTGTCTAAGGCTTGTGGGAGAAAATTATTTTGATAGGGATACTACTCATACAGAGAGAGAGAGAGAGAGAGAGAGAGAGAGAGAGAGAGAGAGAGAGAGAGAGAGAGAGAGAGAGAGAGAGAGAGAGAGAGAGAGAGAGAGAGAGAGAGAGAGAGAGAGAGAGAGAGAGAGAGAGAGAGAGAGAGAGAGAGAGAGAGAGAGAGAGAGAGAGAGAGAGAGAGAGAGAGAGAGAGAGAGAGGAGGAGGAGGAGGAGGAGGAGGAGGAGGAGGAGGGAGTAAGAGATAGGGGGCAAAAGATAGAAGCATACAAGAGAGGAAGTAGAAGTGGAGAGCTACTAAAAATTTTTCGTAAGACCAACTATATGCATAAAGCTCGAGGTCTATCAAGAAGTTGAACACTTGGAAGCATGAAGATACACCGAAGC
The DNA here is from genome assembly GCF_053477565.2 of Lygodium microphyllum. Lineage (NCBI taxonomy): Eukaryota > Viridiplantae > Streptophyta > Polypodiopsida > Schizaeales > Lygodiaceae > Lygodium > Lygodium microphyllum. The sequence goes on along the minus strand of NC_141140.1, from coordinate 32,899,013 downwards.
ATTGGAAGATCATGTTCAAGGATGGCTCCATAATGACACTTCAAGTTTGCTACTCTATTAAAGGAAATTGCATCAAATCCACACATTACAAGAACTCCTAGGTGCTCCGCTAGTTCTTGTTCTTACTCTTGGTTTCTACTTCTTTCTAGTTGGACACAATAAGTTGGAATTATTCAAATGAGATAGAAATATTAGTTTAAGCCCATCAACACCTAATTTAAAAACTCTTGGATAGAAATGATGAAACGATCACTCATTAAAGTACAAGTTATACATAGGGTTAGAATGGAAGCATGGATTGTGCATGATAGAGTGTTGAACCATTTAGGAAAAAACTTTGTGATATAAAGAAAAGGCTAAAGTTGTGTTACCTTAACATGTAACCTAAATACTACAAAGAGTGACATGTATCACTTTATGTGATTGCACTCTAAGGAAGAATAAGACATTGTGGAATTGTATCTTCTTTTGCAAAGTATTCAAAGGACATTGTTTTGGTTTTTCAAAATTTTCTTTTTTAAAAAGGGTTGCTTAATTTGGAAAAGACATGGCCTCCCTACCCAAGATAAATTGGTTGACTCTTATGGAATAATCAAAGTGATTTTTTGGTTGATATTATGGAAAAGGCATGTTCTCCTAACTATTGTGACAATATGTTTGATTACCTTGGTTGTGTATTTGTATAAAAGTTATTGTGCCCCCACGGGTGGATTTATGATTGCATACTAAACCTCTCCCAAGGTTAATGGTGTGAGAACCCTTTACCAAGGGGCCACTTTGATCACACTAGAGGCCATCCTTTCCCTCTTCATCCTTGGCCTTACGACACTAAACCATGTTGGGCTCATATAGATTTTCGACCCCATCTTAGGTAGTTTAAGTCAATTTGGTGTTTTATCAACTCTTTAATTAAAATACATAATTGCATCACATAAAAATATCAAAAGATGTAACATAAATACTATTAAGTTAAAAAATGCATTCACTCATTGAGTTATCAACTTTAAAAATGAGAGTGAGAGAGAGAGAGAGAGAGAGAGTGAGAGAGAGAGAGAGAGAGAGAGAGAGAGAGAGAGAGAGAGAGAGAGAGAGAGAGAGAGAGAGAGAGAGAGAGAGAGAGAGAGAGAGAGAGAGAGAGAGAGAGAGAGAGAGAGAGAGAGAGAGAGAGAGAGAATCCTAAATTCAATCTTTAGTTTAAAAATGCAATTATATTGGTGTTGTATATAATCTTTAACGAAAAAACACAATTGCATGAAATCAATTTTAAGTTAAATTGATGTTGTGCATAATCTTCAATTTAAAAACACACAATATAAAAGTTGTTGAAAAATGTAACATAAATTGCATTAAGTCGTTGGTCTTATTAAGTTTAAAAATGCATCAACATTACAAGTTTTTAATAAAAACACACATAGCTAAGGATTTTTTTAAATGAATATATGACCTAAATTCCCATCCTATCATAGAATACAAAATAATTATCCTATTATGAGATTGTTTAGCCGAATACACAATGAAATTCCAATCAATTATATATTAATGTGTAGCTCATCATGACACTATCTAGCCAAATTCTTGACCAAGTGCCCTTCCATACTAAAAGAGAAAGGGAGAATTTCATAATTAAAGTGATACATCTTAGCCAAGATTGTCATTGCTAAAGGGCACTCACTTTCCAAATTCATAGGACAATTGACTATCTATCATACACCTTGTGGTCCAACAAACACACACACATCACAAGACAAAGGTATCATGATGATAAATACACAACAAATGCCAATCCACATGTCCCACAACACAGACACACATGTATACAAAAACTCCAACGTACAAATAATGCATGACAAGGGAAAACTACTTCATAACATCCATAGTGTATACCAATTGGTAAGCTTCATAACATCCATAGTGTATACCAATTGGTAAGCTTCCCTTTGACATGCACATATGTGTGGAGTGTATATGCATACACATAGTGATTGAGATAAGAGAGGATTACCTCATTAGTCCACATAATGTTCTTATGTGGAGTTCATAATGCATGCCAATTGGATGACTTCCTATCACGTGCACGTGCGCGCGCGCGCGCACACACACACACACACACACACACACACACACACACACACACACACATAGAGCCATTGCACACACATTGAGTGGCAAGAAAGGATTGCCTTATGACATACATATGCCAAATTCACGATGCATGACAATATATGGGTCTCCTCTACCACACAGACCACACAGAGAGAGAGAGAGAGAGAGAGAGAGAGAGAGAGAGAGAGAGAGAGAGAGAGAGAGAGAGAGAGAGAGAGAGAGAGAGAGAGAGAGAGAGAGAGAGAGAGAGAGAGAGAGAGAGAGAGAGAGAGAGAGAGAGAGAGAGAGAGAGAGAGAGAGATTATCTAAAGAGACAAGAATGGGAGCCCAATAGACCCCCTAGGTCACTTTTTTATAAATTTGGAGCCCATTAGGCTTTTGATCGGGCCTGGTATAGACCATTCCATGCTCTTGGGAGCTTGTTGAGAAAACAAAAAAACCCATGCTACTTTTTATTGGTTATTATCAAGTCACCTTTTACATATTCAAGTGTAAACAATGTTCAATGTAAGCAATATGATAATCAAGCACCTTATTTACATAAAATCTTAAGTAATCACACAAATATTAATCCCTATACCTCAATGAAATACATGTTTGCCCTAGCTATGTGCCCCTTGTGAAAAACTCTCATAAAGGCAACCCAAGGAGACACATGTAAAGTACATAATTGAAAATACAAAGGACTGAATCCTTGTTAAATTTTGTGCTTTGGTTTATCATTAGAGTTTTAATTTTTATGAAAAGTATGGAAGCAAGAGGGAAAGTAGCTATAGAGTATAAGTTTGTGTTGCTCTATCGATGCCCGTCATGGTTTGTTGCCCCCACTATAAGGAGGCTTACTTCAATGCAAAAATTAGTAACTTGTGCATGGTAAAACTGTGAAAAATGACTCAAGACTTCTCCATATTGCATGGACCCACAAATTTATTGAGCAATTAGAAATTACATGTCTCATAAAGGACAAAAAGCAATTATATCATGTTCAGGGTAAATCTAGGAAGTGGTTATGAAGCCATTTGATTGCCCACCATCAAGGAAAAAGCCACCTCAAGAGGTGACATATGAAGCTAAAAAATGAAGTTTTTCGTAGCACTACAAGAAGATGGAAGATCTTGATGAGTTGTAGCACGCGATTTTAAATCTTATGCAATATCACTCCTTGCAAGTTTGCATTCATCTTTTTAATCAAACTTGGGATCATTGATAACAAGCTCTAGGAAGTCCTATAGCCTCCTTAAATGCGAAACAAAGAATGATTTATTATAGGACTCCAAGGGCCTCTCTTAGTCAATTTGGAATTGAAGCCAATTTCTACTTATGAAGAATTAGTTAATTTGGCAACAAAGGAAAAAGACTCAAAGACTACCCACCTAGGCCAATTCAAGAGGGAGGTGCAATAAGGTAATCAAGAGAAGGAGAAATGATTAATTATGCCTCCTACCCCTACCAACTTAGTAAAAATTATAATTGAGGATTAGATAAAAAAAATAATGCATGAGGTTGCCACAATATGTTTAAGAAACTAAGTTTGAATAATTTAGGTTTTGTAGGCCAAGGAGACAACATGGCAACCACCTTATTTAGGAAATGTTAAGATTAAGGATAGGTAAGATGATCAAGATTAAGCACAAGGCATCAAAAGGGAGGCTACCAAGAGTGGCACAAATCATATCAATGTTTTAATGGTGGAGAGTGAGGTCATACCCAACCTAAGTATGACAAACCTTTGCGCAAGGGGGTGACATGTTCCCTCTTCCAAATAGTCTTTCTATCAATATAAATGACTACATCATTCACATCAAGGATAAGCCCAGTACAAGTGGGTTAATTATCAAAGAACAAGATAACAAGAGGATGGGTGCCCACCCAATTGTCTCACCTGTTTAGCTAGAAGAATTGAAGGTAATTCTAGTCGATAAAGATAGGAAGAAAAGAAATGGGGATGGAGCGAGTCTAGCAAAAAGATGGAAAATGGTAAGAGGACTCACCTACCAATAAAAAGAAAGGAAACCCTTGAAGGCATTACCAAGCTAAAGACTTACCTTTGGAACCAAATTATTATTCACAAAGTGATCTTGTCAAGAGGAAGGTTGATATCACTTATGGTCAATTGATGGAGCTTGACCTCATCTAAGGAGGGATTGGAAGAGACTTGTCAATCATCCTAAAGAAAGTGAAAGGTACAGTTAAGCTACATTCTATTGTAGGCTTACATGACATTTTCCCTACCATTGTAGATATAGAGTTTTCCCTGAAGAAAGTGTTATAACTCAAGCATATATGGAGAGATTGGGACATGAGTTGATTGGAGAATCAAGATATAGAATTTGTATGGCTAACTACTAAAAATAATTGTGCATTCTAGAGCAATTCAAAGTAAGGGTTTTTGGTATTAGTACCAAAGGATTACTGTGTGATGCCAACTAGATTGGTTGCTTTTCCACTTATTCTTGGAAGATATTGGTTAAGAGAAGTTAGAGCTATACAAGATTGGCATAAGGGAACAATTATCCTCATGGATAGGAGGGGGTATTACAGAAGCTTAACATGATCATGAAAAGTCTTGTAGAGGGGAAAAGAGCAAGAGCAATAAGAAGGAAAAACCAATGTAAGAAGAGGAGAGTAGCAAAGATGAAGTTAGTGGACATGATAGAGTAGTGAGGAACTAAGTATAATTTTGCTAAACAATGAAGAGGAAAGGGAGATGTTGCTACTTTTACCAAAGTTTCATAGGCAATGCAAGTCTTGACAGAATGCTTATTCTTTCAAGTGCTTTGACCACACTGACTACGACTATCTCTCACTTAACCAATAGGTCTCTCCCTCTTTCCACTTGTGTACTCACTCCTTTTTCAATCTCTATGAAAGCAATAATATTCAAAATGACAATAGGATCTAGTGAGCTCACCTCCTCACCTTCACATTGATGTCATGATTTGAAGGATAATAAGCACCTCCATGATTCAAGTAGTGCTCCTTGATCCGACTCCACTGCCCCATTGCTCCCAATCTAATCCACAAGTTCCTTGATTTAGCTCCACTACTCCATAACTCCCAATCTCCAAGAGGAAAATAAGAAAGAGAAGAAGAAACCCATCCACTCCTCCACTCCACTTCTCACCCAAGAAGGAGAAGAAGAGCAGAATGTGAATCAACTGAGAAACTTCACTTCCCAAGTCCCTCACTCTCAAGATGATGCACAAGAAGATATAGTAGAAGCAAGAAGGAGAAGAGAGCTCTCAAGATTGCATACCATAATAATGAGCCATTCAATTTTTATCTTTTGTATATAGGGTTTGACTTTGGGGCTCACTCAAAGTTGGGTGGCACTTATCCCTCCTTCTGGGCTCTTAGCCAATCTTTCTTGCTTCATGCACACATGTTTAGTTTATATCACCTAATTTTTTAAAGAAAATGAAAAGCTAGTCCTTGCACCCTATTGAGCCATGGGCCTTGCTTTCCAATTCAAGAAATATTAGAACTTGTTGAATGTTGAGCCTAACTCCTATTACAAACAATTATATAGATGTGGGTATTAACTAAAACATATCACATGTGTGGTATAAGTGGCTTGAGATCCTCTGAATATTCCTATCACTTCTATCTTTTTTGAATATGCACTTTTATTTGCATTTTTCATTTTTAACTTCTATCTTTATTGTTTATGGTTTTCTCCTAGTTTCTTTTGCTACATTTACCATTTTGTGGTTAAAATCGCCCCCTCCTCCCCCACCCCTAGCTAAGTGCCAACCTCATGGCACTATTTGTCAAAGATAGCATGCCTCAACTTCCACTATAGATTTTTGGTGATTTGATTGAGACTCATCTCTTCTCATATTCCTCATCCCTTTTTCATATGATATTAGGGCAAGATTTTTTAGAATCTTGCCTCTTGAAAATCTTGTTACTGTGAAAATTGACATTCACTTCATTGTTTTCTAAAGCTAGAAATGGCACCGTCTAAATAGTATGCATTTGGAGGAAGCTGAAAATATCAATGGCACCAACTATACCACTGAAAGTAAAGATTTAGTCACTTATCTTCTTCCAATATTATCGGAAGCTTGTCTCAATAGATAGACCAAAAGAAGATGAGGTTATTGTGAAGAAGAATTGGCCAAATAAGACAAAAAAGCTATGTTTGTTGTCCACATGATGAAGCTAACTATCAAGGATGACATTCTCAACCATCTAATGGATATGAAAACTCCTAGGAGAGTCTAGGAGAACTTGAAGAACATATACAAATCAAAAATTATATCAAATCAAATAGCCTTGAGAGATGAGCTAATAGATACGAAGAGAAATAAAGGACAGAGACTACCACAAAGCTCATCAAAAGAGTTGAGCATTTACATGACTGATTTGGGAGATAAAATGATAGACAATAAGCTATCTACAATCAACATTCATGGTGTGAAGGAAATATATGAAGGGCTTGTCTAAGGCCTTACCATCTTGAGAAAAAAAACCTCACTTGATGAGATGGAGTAAATTCTCAACGCCTACAACCAACTAAAATTCCGAACTATTCATAATATAGAAGGATTAGTGGCCAAGGAAGAGGTGGCCAGGAGAGTCATTGAAAATTGCAACTTCACCAAGTACCTGGAAAGATTCGCACAAGAACCCGATCACACAAGCTACATGGAATTTCTCAGATCTTACGACCCCGACAATGAATGCGGCATTGTCACAATAGGAGGAGACAGAATGCCAAGCAAGTGTTGGTTCGCTTAACCCCCGCCTTGGTGGAAAAGGCGCTGGGACTAGAACCAAAAATGAAAAAGAAGTAGAAGAGAGATGTGTATGCCATGCTGGGGATGAGAAAGGAGGACGTGCTGACAAACGATGGCATCAGCATCCAAGATATCCCTAATGCAGAAACCAGATTATAGGAAAAATTGATACACGCGCTCTTTTCCAGCTAGCACTACAACACATTGATGCACCGAATCAGTGTGCCAGTACTGGAGAATGTGGCGGCTCATACCCTGCATGAAGTCTATTGGAATGACTATGTGCACAAAACCATTGACCAGGTAGCTAAAGTGCTGGCTTTAGAAAGGATGCCCGCAGGAGGAGAATCCCCAGCGTCTAAGGCCATAGAAAGAAAGAAGGCCTCCTCCAAAGCCTCATTCATTGCCTATGGAAGCATCTTAACAGCACTCATCCAGGAGGCCGTGAAAGAGACGCAGGATGCAGAAGAGGGGGAAGGGGAAATGCCTGACAGGTCACCCCCTCATAAGTACCAAGAGAGGTCCAGCAACAAGACTGAGATCGATAAGGAAAGACAGGGGCAAGAAGAGCAATCAAGCAAAAAGCAGGTCAAGGAAACCAAGAAGAAGGCAACGCAGAAGAAAAATAAACCGGATGAAGGCCGCAGGAAGAAGAAGGAAGATTTGGAAAAAGCAAAAAGACAACCCCTCAGGGAGGCCGAAGAGAGAGAGGAAGAGGAAGCAAGAAGAAGAAACAACAGAGCAGGTTAAGCGGGCTAAAAAGGCATCAAAGCAAGAGGCTGAAAGGAGAAGAAGAGAAAAGTAGGAAGAAAAAGAGAAACTAGAGGAAGGATACAAAAAGGCCGAAAAAGAAAGGCAAAGAAGAGTTGCGGAGGAATAAGAGGAATTAAGAAGAAAGGAAGAGGAGGACTTGGCCGAGGCCACACGCCAGTCCATTGAGCAACAATGCAGGGTGGATGATCCAAGAGTCTGGAACCAGCTGAGGGAAGAAGGGCCTAGCTCTAGCACGCAGGCACCAGAAGCTGTACTGCCCGCAGTCCTGGAAGGCAAAGGCAAAGCACCCCTCCATCCTATCCCCACCCTCATGGCACCCTCCACTGAACCCACTATGCTCACCCCTAGTATCCCCACCAGCATGGAAATTTCCAACCTTATGGCCTGGATGCAATACTTCATCAATAAAGAAATGGCCCAAGGGAAGAGCACAAAAACCATAACCATGGGGCCAAAAAGGCCAACCGCAGACGTAGAATCGAGGCAGGACTAGAAGCGTCCACGTGTGGAGGTCTCAACCACCCCCACCCACGCAACAATGATGCCACCAACGAGTTACAATGAATACGTTGCTGAGTTGCTCTCCCCATTGGAGAGGGCGAAGGAGGAAAAGAGAATGGTAGTGGCTGAGTTGGTGGTAGAGAAAGAGTTAGTGGCCGCCTTCCAATTGGAGAAAACCCGCATCATAGCCATGCAACAATGTCAAATATTTGACCTCAAGCAAGAATTGAAAGCAAAAGAAGATATGGAAGAAAGCTACAAACAACGGCTTGAGGACGAAAATCAAGAACTTGTGCAAATGCAGCGGGAATACAAGCTCCTCCTGATGCAACATGGGGAACTGGAGGCAAAAACTGCCACCATTGAGCAAATGATGGAGGAACTAAACGCCAAAGAAGAGGAGAGAAGACAAGAGAGGGAGCAACAATGAAAAGAGATTTGAGTGCATGACCGATCAACTACACCTTGGAAGGAAAGAGCACAAGAATATGAGCAAAGAACTCAGAGCCCAGGAGCAGAAGCTCGTAACCCTAGCACAAAAGCATGGGGAGAGCATAGAAGGAATGAGCAAAAGGGCCGAGAAATGGGCCAGGCAGAACGAGAAACGGGTGAAGGCACTAGCGCGGCGCCTTGCCTTGGTGGAAAAAGAAAAAATCTTGGCAGAAAGCAAAGCGGACGCCACCCAGATAGCCTTCACTGCCCAGCACAAGCCTTTCTCAACACATTACTGGACACAACCCGGCCGGAGGGAAAGGAGTTGTTGGAGGTGGTGCAGAAGAAACTGAGTATCGCACGCAGAGCCTTGCATGCGGGGCTACAGATGCCACCCCAACTTGTAGAGGTTAGGCTGGGCTTGGAAGAACAACGAAAGTACTTGCTATTGGTCGGTCTAACCCCCTAGGAGGCGGATGCACTTGGCTTTGAGGAAGGAGTGCAGCTAGATGACCGGCAGGGGGAGGACGCTGACATTGAATTTGTCATAAGAAGAACCAACGAAGAATAATCCCACAACCCCCCTTGCTGCATGATCAAGAACAGCAACAACTCAACCCGCGCCCCCGAACGGACAAACCACACTCAAGGAGTGACGGAGAAAATTAGTGGAAGAAACCAGAAGGCAGTTGCAAGCCAAACAAGTCGTGCGGCCATCCGCATCCCTCCCACCATGCCCCGATGACCTCCCAACGCAATTCCACGCGGAGCTAGTAATTTGGGAACAGCAGGAAATCGAAAAGGACCCTTTTACTTTCAATTTTCTCATGCCTAACAGCCTGAGAAGGGTCCTGCCAATTAAGGTAATGGAGGAGGTGATCGCGGCTGGCAGCCAATTGGGCCAAAAATGGCTGGAAGACAAGGCAAAGACACCCACTCTGTGGGGCACGGAGGAATCAGAGGTTTTGGCAAGACAAGGTGTTCGAGGTACGACACACTCTAAGGGGCTACAAATGCCAACCTCTTTGGAGAAGGCGAATATGCGATATTAACATGCTCGCCTGGATGGCATTTTGCAACACCCTACCCTACAAGAGGAACGACCCCACATTCATGGCGTATCCTCATAGGGTAGGCATGGATTTTGTTGCCACCCTCCACGGGCAGCATGACTTCCCCATCATCTACAACTCCAATGCCACCTCCTTCGAGCATACCCTCCTTTTTGATTTAGGAAGCCTAAGTGACTCCATGATGCGCTTTCTTGCAGACTTCTCCTCCTGTCCAGATCCCGCCTTTATAACTACATGTAATTACCTTAGGCTTCTTAAGCTATTACTCAAGCAAGATCCGACACCACAAGTGAATGGCTTGCCCCCTTCTTTTTTGATCCCAATGCTATTGATAGCTGCGCTATGGCACGCCTAATGATGAGAGCTAGCCTACTCCCCTCCTTTTGCCTAGCCCTCCTAGAGGACATGAATGATAGCCAGTTTACTAGGTGCAATCACCCTTTCCTCTCCACCACCTCTCTCCATGTCCACATGAATCTGAAAGGATACATGTAAAGCCACCAATTTTTGAGTAAATCCATCCGACCCCCTTCCCCTCCTCAGTCAGATGAAGAGAATTCGGCCCTGGCTGTCATTCCACTATTGTAACAAAAAAAAAAACACTCTCCACTGACTGGACAACATCTTCCACTTGCAGAAGCACTTATCACCACATAAAGCATGATCACTGCACCTAGGGGTTCTTAAGTTAGGCATGTCCGGTGGCTTCGGTCGGCCGGCTCCACTCCCAACCCCCTAGCCCTTTTGCTCCCCCACTTCACGCTTAGGGCACATCAAGGGCAGGACATACCTAGGGAGGTAACACTCGCCTATGGTTAGACCTATCACCCTAAGCCACTTGCACCGCACCTCCCTTGGCATAAATGGGGTCCTCAAGTGTGGGACATCACCCAAGCTCGCCTGCAGTTAGACCCACCTCCCCATTCCACTAGCACGAGCATAATGCACTAACACAATGAGGTAAGCACTCCCCTTAGGAATAACACTGCACCTTCTTCTTTCAAACATCACAAAAAGCAACAAACCATCGACTTTGGAGGCCCTGTCAACCACGCAATACCCATTTGGCTCCTCCGACAAAAAAAATAAAATCGCAGCTTCCAGAAGCACCTAAGTCTCCAAGTGGCCCTCACTATTGCACCACTTGGCCAATTGCTTGTCAACCTACAACAACACAGAAGTGCCATGGGATTGGCACCCATCTAGGAGGGAGGTAATGTTAACCCCAAGTCGAGATGGCGAAAAAAGGAAGGAAAAAGCAAAAAAAACATGGAAAAAGAGCAAAGACACACATACAACCTCCAAAGCTAAGCCAGGGCAAAAAGTGCAATTTTAAATGAAGGGCACCTCAAAAAACTTGGAAAACTCTTGTAAAAGAGCGCCAAGCTCCCTCCTGTGCCAATTGTAAAATACTAGACGAGTGTAGGCTAGAGGCATAAGGCTAAAAGAGGGAAATGGAAAAAAGACCTTGCCACAAGGGCCGGTCATGTAAAAAAGGGATGGGTGCCCATGGGATTTTAGGGTTTGTATATATAAAGTTCAAAAAGTGAATGAGAGCTCATTCTTTGGTGTGTGGCTAACAAGAGCTCCCTTCTTCTTCTCTTCTCCTCATCTTCTTCCTTGTGTGTGCTCTTGAGAGAGGGAGTGTGAGAGTGTGAGGGAGTGAGTGTGTGAGAGTGAGGGATCAAGAGGGTGAAGCTCTTCACCATCTCCTCTTCTCTTCTTCTATTCTCTTCTCTTTTCTCGCACGCGCGGCTAAGGAGGATGGAGCTTGGAGATGGAGGAGACTTGAATATGCTTGAGCTCGCATCTAGGATCGTGGAGCTACCAGGGTGTGTGAGAGAGGAGGCAACTCATATCGGCAACTACACTCATAGGATCAACGACGCATTGGCTAGGTGAGAGATAGCCATTAGAGCTCGCCTGAAACGCTTGAAGCAATAAGCGGTCCGTGGGTCTTGGCGGTTGAGCGAAAGCTCCCACACAAGTTTAGCCCAAAAGAGGTTGTCAAGGTAGCTAGACAAGTTCATGATTTCCTAGCTAAGGGGGAAATTTTTTAGCGAGCTTATGTGGGCAAGCTTTGTTGGACAAATAAAAAAATTAGTGAGTTTTTGCACCAAGGCCATGGTCAATCATCATGACATGACTATGTACCATTTTTTTTGGGAGTTGTACTTTTAGTACTTCATTTGAAAAAAGAAATTAGGTATTATTTCATAATATTATATTCAAGATACAAAAAGAGGGAGTGGAGGATCACAAAATTTCCAACACAAAAGCCCAACTATGTTGTGAGCTACACCTAGAACATAGAAGGTCGATTTAGAAATGTTACCCTAGGGTGTGTGTAGTCTAGGTCAAGAGAGAATTGGACATGTCCCTACTAGAAAGCCTAGGTTGATGCAGAAGCATGTCTTCCTTTTCATGCAAACCCAAAACCATGATGTATACAAAATATAGATGTTTGTAGGATGGATAAGGCTTGGCATCACTCTCTCTTTTCTGAAAATCAAGACATATACATGAAGGCTCAAGTTTTATATGGACTTCACATAGCCCACCACTATATGTGGCTACATGAAAAACAACATGTTTGAGATTCTCAATTGTGACTTCATTCACGAGGCTTGCCACCATACTTCATGCATTTTCAACTCTTTTGGCTGCCTCTCATAAAACCCCATGCCTCCACTTTGTAGATCTTGTTCACTGGGGTTTGAGGAGTTGATGGGCTTGTTGGTATTGTAGGCATGGCCACACCTACTTTGCTTGTCACATGGCCTGCTCTCCTTTGTGTTTATTTCTAGCCTAAATTGTGCATTCATCAACTTGCGTATATCTTCATGTGTAATATTTGTACCTACATCCACCTTCCACATAAGAGGAATACATGGGGTGTACACTATATATTTATCAACATATCAAGTATGTATAACATCATTTGGGCAAAAACACATCATCTATCCCTTTGGACCAAGATGTTGTCTTTTGAAAAAGAAGCATGGACCTACAATACTTTGTGAATAATTTTGTAGTATCTTATTGCATTTAGTCTTTCAGTCCCATACACTTTACTCTACAACCTAGTGGAGTCATGTGTATTGCCCACAAGGCTCGATTGATGGTGTGATCCACAATTGAGAATTGCTCTCTCACTAGAGTATACATGCCTTTTTTTGGTATTATCGCATGATGTAGAGTTCCTCCATCATTGAAGCTTCCACATGCAGTGTTACCCATTAGACAAGTCCTATCTCCTTTCACCCCATGAAATGAAATCTTTCGAGGTGGCCTTTTTATCATCACTCCCTAGTTTCCATTCAAAACCCAAGCTTGTGAGAACAAATTCATGTGACATTTCTATTGATTTTCTCCTCTTGCTCTATATAGTTTCCTTGTTTCCTTCCAAATTTTTTGGCTCATGAAACATTGGAGTCCCTACCACTGATTCATGTACGATACGTGCAACTTATGGTGGGCTTGGGATATTCCTAGTTGCAATTCACTACAAAGTGCTTTCATGCTCAGCCCATCACCAAGATTCTTGTCAAGGGTATATGCATGTTGTCTTGCACTCTGAAACATGGCATTAGTCATGTTCGATAAACATGCATCATAAACTGAGATCCTCTCTTTGAATTCTTCCCCAACAAGCCATGAACCATGCATGCTCTCTAAGAGGTTTGTACTCAATGTTTGGGCAACCTCTACATCACTCCTTAAAACCTACAATTATCAAGTATTGTAGTGAATGAAGAATTATGGAACTTATAAATTAAAAAAAAAATAAAATTACATGTATTAATAGTTCTTATTGTAGACATGATGTTTCCCTAATGTGCAATTTGGTTATCCTGCCAACTAAGCCTAATATCCATGGAGGACAGAATGCCCCTCTCTTTACACATAGCCTTTTCTCCACCACTTTCTTATCAATGTCACTTGTGTCATTGCATTGGATTTTGTTTGCACCAATCTCCATTTCTCACATATGGAGAGGTGCTTCTCTTTCCTCACAAACTTTCTAGTATGTTGCTGCAAGCTTTGCTTCCAACAAAACAAGCATGACCTCTCTCTCTCTCTCTCTCTCTCTCTCTCTCTCTCTCTCTCTCTCTCTCTCTCTCTCTCTCTCTCTCTCTCTCTCTCTCTCTCTCTCTCTCTCTCTCTCTCTCTCTCTCTCTCTCTCTCTCTCTCTCTCTCTCTCTCTCTCTCTCTCTCTCTCTCTCTCTCTCTCTTACCATCACATTTTTTGGGTCCCCCATTGAAGATAGTTTTGATGGCTAACCAATTAGCTTCTGCCTCATCTACCATGAATCCATAAAAATTGGCGCACAGGTATCCACATTGCTACATCATGGAGCTCAACCACTCCCAAAAAAAGACATGGCTAGCAATGTCCTCCTCTTTCATCTCACACGTTTCTATTGTCATTAGTTCTTGCACACTATTGGAGATTTTGATTAAAAAATAAGTCTTAGTACCTTGCATCATATGGCATTATGTAACAAATCCTCTTACCTTGGCTTGTACACATGGCAAGCCATTGTAACCCATCCATTTACTCTATGAGTATGGTCAAACTATACCCATGCATTACAAAGGTCTCCATTCCATGACTTTCTCATGCAATTCACGAAGTCTACACTTAAGGTAGGGCCTTTTGTAGACATCTTGAACACAAAACATTTCTTTCCAGGTAGATACCTTGGCCAAGGAAGCGACTTCCGTGGAAAAAAGTATACATTGACCATTTCTTCAAAGCACTAGTGCATCATATCACTCCCATGTTTGCATTATCCTTTTTTCTCTTGCTATATAATATATCAAAATGTATAAAGCACTCAAAATGTTAGTAGCAAGTAATCCATATGGGTAACAAAAACAATAGGTTATATACATGTGATTCTTTACAAGAGGTAGCAGCTCATCCAAGAAATTTACAAACTCACAACCCCCCATAGAATTATCGCTTGAATCTTGGCCATGTCCCATTAGTGACTTCAAGAGAAGGTCTCTTGCCATCATCATCTATATCTTTTGTGGCCCTGCACTCGTATCCATTCTTAAAACCCTTAATACCATTTTCTTTGTTTTTGTGATTATTGACTTGGACATGCTAGATTGTACTAGATGAGAGTGTTGAACGGTATGAAGCATTAGTCTTATCATGCAGTTATCGTGTGGCATGACATAATACACTAAACATTTGCAAGTCTCCACACAAATAGTTGGCTTTTAGCAGTAATGAAATATAGCATTATTACCATTGTTAATGTAATGTCCAAATTCCACCTTCCTTATCAATAAGCCCTTGAAGAAGAGATCATTAAATTTGTGATTGGTGGTCTAGTAGGGGCAATTTATCATGTAGCATTCTAGCACACCCACATAGTAGCTAACTCTCATAGTGTATGGGATTGACATTTTAGATGTTATAGGTTTGGTCCAATGGTGGCCATCATAGTTTTGCTCCATATCATCCATTCCTAAGACCTTTCCATATGTGGGTGGTAGCTCAAATATTTTGTTTCCATCATATATTCTAGGAATCTCTATCACTTAGTACCCTATCCTTCATTGCATGTATCTTCACCTTGAGTACATTACTGGTCTTGCTTCCAAGTATCATATTGATAGCACTTATAGTAACAACACAGTCCTCCTCTGATGGTTCAAGTTCTTGAACATCTACTCTTCCTAGCATCCCCTCCAAGTCAATAACATTAGCTCCAATGCTTGACAAGCTAGCATCTTGAAACAAGGGTTCCTCACATCACTACTTATGTCTTGCCTTGACTAGAGTTGCCATCTTTGGAAGGTAGTGACTCATGCACAATCTCATACTCACTACTAAGGGAGGAGTCAAGCATGTAGCACTATTTCTCTTAACATCCCATTCCCTTGTCAAGCTACTCTGCAAACCATTGTCAAATATAGCAATGAGGTCAGTGAACCTCATTGTTGGTGGCAAAAGCCCTTGTAAGAATCATCTCATGAGAATAAGCTTTTGTCCTTGCAAAGGTACTTGCTACTCGCACTTCTCACCATTGACAAATGTGCATAGGATAGTAGCCATCAACTAGGTGTGGGGGAACTAGAAGAAGATAGTGATGAAATCATAGAATGGTGCTAAACTTTCACTGCCAAGACAAACTTAGGAAAAACTATGATAGTATTAAGATTCAAGAGAAACAAGAAAAAGAGATGAGGAAGAGGGTGGGGATGAGGAAGAAGAAGATGTGAAAAAGAGGTTTATCTACAAGATTTAAAGACATGGGAGGAGATGGAGCCAACAATGATCAATAGTCGCCACCCTCTTCATGCAATTGTATCCACTTGGGTCCTTCTTTATTGCCCCTCTTTCTCTCTCCATACCTTTACCCCCTCTCCCTCTCCCTCTCCCTCTCTTGACCTCCACACCTTCATCACACACCCATTCTCATGTCTTTCTCACCCTTTCCCATGTCTGTCTTTCTCTCTTAACTTAAGTATAGCATGTATGTTGGTTCGAAATGTGCAAGTGCATGACCAGGGCTTGAAACGTATGTGAGAAAGGCTATTATAAACATAAGCTTTGATTGAATTAAAAACACAAAGAAACATAGGTCTTGCATTGAATTTAATAGCTAAAGAAAGTAGCTACTAGGTATTATACAGATTATAAGCCTTAGTTAGGTTATTGAAGGTATTAAATCCCTTATCCACAACAATCAATTGATCGAGTCTATGTCACATCTTCAAATGTCTACATTTGTTGTTGATTCATAATATTCTAAATTAGTATACATGTATTGACTCAACCTAATTTTGTGACTCTTCTTCTATTGGAGTACAACATCAACTAGTTTTGTAATCATTTTGGTGCATGACACTTAACATATTTTCCATTAAAGCTACATATTGGATTGAGATGTAGAGCCTGCTTTTGTCTTTAGTGGTCATATTGTAAATGTTCTTATGAATACCTTGAATTATTCAACTCCTCAACATAGAGGATGACAAGCAATGCCAAAGGACATATCACAAATATAATACCTAATTATTCGACCTAGTGAGGTAATTGTTTGGCCCCTCCATGGCATTTTTTGATTATTTGGATACACAATTCAGGTCCCTCCTCTTAAACTCCAATTATGGATTACATTAGCACATTAGAGGTGGACATATTGCCACAAAGCCTTAGTTTTACTTAGTTCTACTCCTTAATCTTTCGTGCACTTCCTTCTCCCATGATCATCAGTAAATGATTCGTGCATTCCAAGTGCCATTATCACCATATCCACCCTGCTCAAGACCCATTTTTGCCCTACTCCAGACCCGTTTGGGCACGTCTATGAGGGCCAAAATGGTATGTGCCAATGTAAACCATTTTGATGCTCACCGAGGTCTCATTTTTATGGCACCTATATGAGCGCCAAAATGTCATGCGCTAGCATAGGCCATTTTGGCCCTCACCATAGAGGTCCCCAAAAATCTCAAGTTAATGCACATTGCATGTTCTGTCGTCCATGTTCTATCCCCTCAGTAGCTCCATTAGATGTTGTTAATCCTTGAGAATGCAAACACTAATGATGAAATATTTACTGATTGAACTAGTAACACCTCCCTGTGAGTCTTGGTGATTGCTGGCAATAGCTTGTGGATGAGTCTCCCATTTTGGAAACTAGCCATGAGCACTCTAGTTGCCCCACCATTTTTTATAAGATGAGTTAACCCATTTCACCAAATAGTTAATCTATGATAATCAGAGGAGAGACTCTGTCCTCTAGTTGTTGTTCTAGTACGTCTAAACTATCCAAGACACCAAAGACTTGAGAATACACATCTATGGTTAACAAGTCTAGATGGTCCAAGAGACCAAAATCCTGAGAATACACATCTGTGATTAGCAAGTCTAGACTATACAAGTCACCAAAATCCTAAGAAGACACATTTTTTATGCTTTTCTCCAAACTGATTGTGGAGCCAATAAGCCTCTTTGGTTGGGATACAATGATGGTGTTCTTACATATGTTGCTATATTGGGATGCGTTCTTACATATGTCCCTATATCAAGGTGAAGGGTAGTGGAGATATTTATTTCTCATGCATCTAAAAGAAAAAGGAACTGCACTCATGAAAACTCAAGCATCCCAAGAGCTACATTGTCCTCTCTGCATTAGGTTGAAACTGATTTTTCATTTCCATAATTTCTTCTCGATTCCAACCCTAGATTGCAACACATGGCATGGAATAACCATTCAAAGTGGTCCAATTCCACTTTGTCAGGCATGACACCTAGGTTGGGGGACATACTAGCTGGACCTTGGGACCAGGCTGACACATCAAAAGGACCCAATGAAAACCGTAGTTTGCAAGTAAGGGTCAAATTCATGTCTTCTAATAACCAACGTAGTTGCGTTTATTCTTGCTTGTGAGTTATGTTATTTTTTGGTATAAGTAATGAGCTTGAGATAAAAAAATTTCAAGATTTAGACTAAGATGCTACTGCTTGTTGATCTCCTTTAATATGCAAAATTGTAGATGCATATTTATGGATTTTAGACAACATATGTATGATACATGCACATTTATGGATTTTAGGCAATGCTGCAAGTGTCATTGCATTATAATCTATTTTGGGAGATGGAATAGGATGATATCAATCCATATCAATCAATCTTTGGCATGCAGATTAGTTAGTTTGACTTCCTCTTATCTTGCACAATCGATCTTCATTTTTTCTTTCTTCCTATTTAGCTGCTTCCTAGAGCATGATGTTAGTCTTTTCTTTCTTTCTGTTTCCCTTCTCTTTTGGGGGAGGGGGTTTCAAAAGCCTTTACATGAAGTTTGCTCTTTGTTTCATTTTATTCTTCCTTCTCATTTTTTTCATATGCTATTTTATACATATTCTCTTTATTGCTAGACTATTGGCTTTCCTGCCTATACATGTTTGTTTGTTAGAGTAAGTTAGGTACCTCTATGCACCTATGAACTTCTATCAAGAAAAGTTCACACTCGCCTTTCCTTATGCATGACATGTAAGAGATGGCTTAAGCATTCCAAGAGAGGACAATGATATTGTCTAAGTGTCCCCCCATAGTATGTAGGTATTCCTCAAGATTTGCTCTCTCTAAATTAATGCTCAATGCACCTACTTGATATTGATTTTCAATGAATGTGGCATGTGCATCTATGTGTATGTTTCATCATCATTTGATTTGCTCTTGGAATGGTAGAAATGACAATGAACTCTACACAATCTAATGTGTAATTTGGCCAAATTCAATTTTGTCAATCCTTTAGTTTATGTCTAAATCAAATGTCATTTGGAATATCATTCATTATTCATCTTTCTCTGGCTTTTCGGGTATTTAAACATACTTACGTATGATAAAAAGATCAACTACCATCAAAATTTTTAAAATATACACAAGGTTTTAGAAGAATGTTGTCACATATGGAAGGAAAATAGATGGGCAGTCAAGGCTAACTATTATGTCCCGAGAATCCTCTTGAAGTTGCTCCCAACAACATCCTTCAATGATGCAGCATAATAAAATACTTGGTTTTGGTTTGACGACTTGATGATGACCTTTCCAAATATGCCACCCTAAGAGGTTGTTAAATATGAGTAATCATGGTTCCACTCAAATGCATGTAAATTTCAAGATTGCTATGGGTCCTCGTAAATGTTTGACAAAGAAGACTACAACTCCTCCATGGGATCATGGATTGTGGTCCAAGACTATCTGAAGCACAATGAGGAGACTACTTCTAGAACACTAGTGAATGAAAATTCACCTGAGTCTTGTGTGGTATCAGAGAATCCTATCATGCATTCAGAGCCCATTGCACATCAATAGCCAAGTTTGCCACCAATGAGTGGTATTGGTGCCAATGCTTACCAACAGGCTACAGGCCTATCCCACACCACTAATACTACAGAGGTTGTAACCCAAGAAAATAATTGTGATGTTGACATAGGCAATGTTAGTGCTGAAACACAATTTTGTGACATACTAATTAGTAAGGAATTAGAGATTGATAATTTGCAAAATGGAGTTGATACCTTCATCATCAAGAGGGGATCATAGCATCCACTTGTGCCTTCATGCAGATTGGTCCCCAATAAGACAACAAAGACCATAGGTGCACATGTTGAGAAGTTCAAATATGTCTTTGATAGACATGACTATAGGACTACTAATACTCCTTTTCTAGTGTCTATCATGTAGCCCTGTTTTGACATGGCCATGGAGGTGACAGATCTCAACTTACGTGAGTGGGGGACCTGTTTGGGCAACTAACAATGATGAGTTTGAAAATGAGCTTCATGGCACTAGTTGGGAGGATCTTATCAATAAAAAATTCATTATTTTGGGATGAGAACCATCGATTCAAGGAATGGTACAATTGCATTTGCGAAGGTATGTTTCTTACACTAGGATTCTCTATCATTTGTAGTCACATAATGTGGATCACCATTGTCTTGCTTTGCTCATAGCATGGTCCCATATGGCAACCTGTCATGTGAGAGTGCAATGTTAGTTCTTGGAGGTTACAAAGGAGAGACAAGGTGAGATGGTAATGGCACTACATGCCCAAAATGAGCAAGTTTGATAGTAGCCTTTTAGAGTACTCTCCTCGTGGTTTTATATTTTTCTCATTTGCCTGTTGTGTGGTCATGTGTTCACAATTTAGTCAATTGTTGCATCGGAGAAGCAACCACAACTAGAAGAATCATCAAGGAGAGTGGTATACAAGTAGGTGCTTTATTTGAGCAATGTATTGTTGTCCTTGTAGAGTATACACAAAAGATAATACAATTACCTACATGGTGCAAGTGGGCGAGGACCTTAGAGAGGGAGGGAGGTTTGGATATGCCAAAGCCCATGTTAGTTTGGGAAAATATAGAGGTGCCGAGAGGCACGTATCCAGACTCACGGAAGGAATGAGAAATTAGTTCTTGGGAGTATCGCAAGTGTATGTGGTGGTTGGACTATCCACATGGACATATCCATCCCTTGGAGGAAGCCCTTTAGGAAGGTAAACAATGAAAATGGCTATTTGATCGTAAGCTAGTGTATCATTTTTTCTCAATAGATAACAAGATGTGGTAATGCATGGAGTAGATTTTCAGGCAACTTAGCACATAGAGAAGGGGAGGGGAATGAGGAGGAAGACAATGAAGACATAAACACACTAGATAGGCTCATACATATGGAGAGTGAGCTAGATTCCACTACTAGGAAGAGGATGGGATCTACCTTGTATGCCTCAAGACAGGAGTCTTGCACAAAGAGATGCTTGGACAAGATAGCATACAAACAAGGAAAAGGAGAGAGGTGTTGGATACAATGGCAAAGGCCCTTGTATAGGATATAGTAACCATTGTGAAGTGGCCTATCATGTGAGTATTTTTATTTGTAAATTTTTCTATGTCTATGATTGAGTTCTTCATGTGGATTATATTGTGTAGAGTGGATGACTTTTTAAAGAATATTGATAGTGCATTATGCCACAAGGGGGAGCCATGTGGATTACATTGTGTAGAGTGGATGACTTTTTAAAGAATATTGATAGTGCATTATGCCACGAGGGGGAGCCATGTATGGCTATAACCAAGCTAGTGTGGGCCAACTTTCCCAATGGTCTTGCTGTGGAAATGGAGTCTATAAATTGTTCACCATGGAATCATTTCTTTGTTTCTCTCTTAATGGGCATCACATCATTTGACATCAGATATGTTGTAGATGAGGGATGGTTTGTGATATATAGCATTTCATACCATTTGCCTATTGTTTCCAAACATGCGAAGAAGGCAGGGTTTGTACATTACAAAACCTTGAACTTGCCATCATGTCCTTCCATATTGAGTTTCACATGTCTTGTATTGAGTGATATGCCCATAGGAACTAAAACCATTTCTTATTGTTAAGGTGAGGACTCTCATGGTCATAATTTTCTCAAAGAAGGGATATCCCCAGCCCACTATGAGGCAAGATAGAGGCGAGGAAGTTTCACAACCCCTCTTCAATGTGAAGTGGAATATGTTAGGGGAGCAAAGCAAGAGCTAGCCATATGAGCACACCAAAGTAGGTAATGAATATTTGCAACAAGGGTCAAAGAGGTCATCATACTTTTTTAGGTGATGTTTATAGTCAAAGATGTAAATAATAAATATACCTAATGATTATGGGTGATGTTTTGTAGCAAGTGATAGGATACTTTGTGCAAGTGGCTATTAAACACTTTTAAAAAGGAGAGAGACATAGCAGGTGATATATTTGCTAGATGTAAGGGGCCTAGTTGACAATGCAAGGATCTTGGTCAACGTTACTTGGGCATAGAGAATTACGAGCATCTTATGTTCCATGCTATGATATTTAGATCTATGTAGTTTTGTGAACTCTATTCATGACAAGTATTGAACATGACTTGTTGCCCTTGTATGCAAGTGACTTCAAAATAATTTAGATTATATCATGTTATGGTGTCTCTATCATTATTTCTTTCATCATTAGGTATATAAAAGAAATTATATATTTTGTATGGAAACATTATAATAAAGATAACATACCTAGTTGACTATGCAACACCAATCATCAAGGTTTCTATCGCCCTTTCCATCGACTCTCTGAAAGTTAACTAAAAATCCACAACATCAGGTGTTCCTCTCCTTGTCATGATTGTGAATTAGTCATGGCACCATGTAGATATTATGAATTAATAAATGCATGTTAGTAAATAAATTTCTTCATTCTTCTTCATGATTCCATACATTATACCATACACTATCAAAGATGGCAATTCCATCCATCAATTGGACTAGGAGAATGAAAAGCATACCCTTGAAAAGTTAGCCTAGTCTTTTGAAGGAAGTTGTCTATGCTTGCACTTGTAAATATGTTGGTATGGTATGCTTTTGCCTCATCTCTAATTTTCACTTCCAACTCTCTTTCCTTTTTTATTATTTTTCTCTGACTCCCCCAGGCCATGACACCACTCATCCACAAATTACATAGGGGATGTACAACCTTATAGATTGACTTTGTGATGCACAATATTTCACCAAAATAAATCTTAGGTCTAGTTACCATTAGATATGAATAGCTTCAAAGGATGTCTCAAAAATTGCATTTCAAATGTGGTACAGATATTATCAAATTTTTGTCCTACCTTTTGGATTGATCAATGCTCCCACAACTTTTCAGTAAATGGTGAATGACTTATTTCATCCATATCTCAAAAAGTGGATAGTCCTTTTTCTCAACGACATCCTTATTTATAGTAAGTCATTGGAGAAACATGTGGAATATCCTTTACAAATTCCTAATAGAAAATGGACTAGCATTTAAATGGATTTTGTAGCAGGATTGCTCCAAATGAATTGAGGTTACTAAAGCTAAATGGCATAGACAAGTAGGGATGTTATATCCTTTACAAATTCCTAACAGAAAATGGACTAGCATTTAAATGGATTTTGTAGCAGAATTGCCCCCATGAATCGAGGTAATGATGCAATTTGGGTTGTGGTTGATTGATAACAAAGACAGCTTGATTCATTCCTACAAAGATAGCCATGAAAATCCATAAGTTTGTTGGTCTCTTTGTTGAACGACTTTACAAACTCCATGGTTTACCTAATGAAATAGTCAATGATAGGGATCCTAAGTTCATTGGCCATTTTTATCAAATGGTTTTCCAAAAATTGGAAACTCAATTGTCCATGTCATCCTCAGAGAATCTTAATACCAATGGAAAGATCAAGAGAACAAATCAAACCATGGAGAATATGCTACATGTGTATGTCTCCCATAGGCAATTTGAATGGGAACATTATCTTCCTTAGATTGAGTTTGCTTATAACAATGCTAAGCATTCAATTACTAATTATAGCATGTTTATACTTATGTATGGTTATGAGCCGAAACTACCAATTGTCATCAAGCTCAAGGGGATGAAAATGTAGTTAGTGGGGTCAACCTTATGCACAAGATGCAAGAGATATTGATGATTGCTAGGGAAAGCATTAGAACAACCCATGATCATGCCACAGCTTTTACTAACCAACATCCTACTCCTCAAGAGCTTTATGAGGGCATGTGGGTTTACCTTAGAGTCCCAAAGGACTCTGATTCGAAGACAACTAGCAAGTATTATAAATTACCTTTGAGGTATTATGGTCTCTTTCACATTACCAAGAAGAGAAGTAGCATATCCTATGAGCTAGATTTACCTTTGAAAATCTAAGTTCACCTTGTGTTCATGTTAGTCATTTGAAAAAAAAATTGGGACAAGGTGAATTGATCGGCTTTGAATTTCACTCAAACTCAAATCGATTTTTGACCTTAGGGGAGTAAATCATGCTACACTGTCTACCTTGACTATTTGGTCAAATGAAAAAAAATTCCAAAGGTGGAGGCTACTTGGGAGTTGGTACGTTCATTGAAAAGTCGCTTTCCCCACTTCATTTCTAAGGATTTTACCGAGGACAATAATTATTTATAAGGAGGAAAGTGCCACATCCTTGGACATCCATATGGGTGCTAGTAGTATTGGTCACAATGGTCATGAAGTGAATAATGTGAATATATTAAGGGTACTTTGGGGTTATGGCAGCCAAGTTTTATTTATAGGACTCAAGGCCCTATTGTGCACATTCATTACATGATCACTACTCTTCGACTCTTGGCCCATTGGTTAATTATTCGTACACTAAGATGGTATGGGTTGATAGTATGGAATGTCAACCCTTGGAATGTGGTCATGACCCGTAATACTACTAGTTCCCAAGCTTAAGGGTAAGTCTATTTGGCTCTATGGCTAGGATGTAAGTAAAGATGTCCAATCCCTTTTATTTGTGGATATGACTTGTGCCATGTCTCGCATGTAGGTTGGATTCTAAGGGGATGTTTCAACCTCTATTAGTGTATTGTGGCCTATCTAATTGGTTCGATCATCATCCACCATTAGATAGATTATTAGGATTCCTAGGTTACTATAAGTTCCTTGGCCTAGTTAGATTATATATGCTTTAGGATTTTTTAGGCTACTCTTTATGTGGCATACGTTCTAAGAAAAAAGGGAAAACATTTGGTTCTTGCTCGGACACCTCTTTTGAGTAGCACTGTTTGGACCCCTTAGAATTCACATACTTAGCTAGTTAGTTGACTTCCAATCTATCTCGCAACAAAATGTCACGCCACAACCTAGTAGGATAGACCTAGGGGACCTATGACTTATCAATCTTTATCAACAATATAGTGCCTAACAAATGTCACTTTGCAACTAATCAAGATCAAGAGGAACTAGCATTGTACTTGGTTTGAAGAGAGCAAGAGATGAGTGGGAGGGGAGCATTGAGCCCTTTGCCTCAACATAATCTCAGTTTTCCTTCCTTAAATGGTGTTGGTTGGGTTTACAATTTGACCTTAGGCAAAGTTAAATGTTTAACCCTTGTGGAGATATGATAGGGTTTGCAAAAGAAGACACAGAGTATACTACCACGATTGAAACACAAAGAACTCAAACGCAAATGCAAAATAGAAAAATACAAATACAAATGAAGGAGAACTTTGAATCAATGCATGGATGTTGTAAATAAAAGAAAGAGTATACAAGATGCTCAAAAGCAAAGATGTCAACAACTAATACCCCTTGTGGGAGTAGATTGAAGGACATGTCGATGTGTGTCGAGATAGATCCCAAGTGATCTAACCACCAATTCAGTAGAGGCTGATGAAGAAAAGTTCTAAAAACACAAAAACAATGTGATGTAGTTGATGATGGCATTAGCAAGTTGGACAAAATATGGCCCATAGGAGATTCCAAGCCAAGGGCAATAGCTAGAGATAACCATAGTAATAGGCTAAATGAGGCGCTTGATTGATGAAGGCAAGGAAGAACTAGGGTAACTTGCAAAACGAAGGATGAGAAGAGTGATTGGGCACCCTCCTATTTATAGATATGGATCCTCTCAAAGTTTAGGAGTTTTCTTATGGGACACAAAAACTTTGGTAAATTTTGAGCTTTGGAGTTGTTTTAATGAGCTAGTGAAGATTTAATGTGTAACACATCTTTTTTAGCTTAACACCCTCTTAAGTCCAAAACTAGAACGAGAAAGGGATTGCAAAAATAAGTTCGCCCATAATAATGCAAGGCATCCCACCCCAAAGCTCATAATAACGTTAGTTGCCCACAAACCAACCAAGACTACAAAGGCAATAGTTATATTATCTTGGGAGCTAAAAGGGTCACTGTAGATAGGTTAAGGCATTGGACAAGGGTGTCCGTGATAAAGGAAAAAACTGGTAAAGAGGTATGGAGGAATGGTGGTAAAAGAACAGATAGTGGAGATAACTCAAGGGTGCTCTACACAATGAGATGCACAGATGAATGGTACATGATGAGAATGCACATGTAGCAAGGTGCCACTTGGGCAATGTCCCCCCTCATGGAGAATACTCTATTCCTTGCAAGGATTGTTAGAGAGAGGGAGTTGGTGCCAATTCCCACTTAGTCAATGACTCATAGTTGTGTTTGTTTGTCTTATGTCTAGGTATATGGATTCCATTTTGTGAGCAATCTTATGAGTTCTTTATTTGCAATCTTCTTCTCTATCTTTGTAGTTTGTCTTCCTTCTTCTATTGTTTAGTCTATTATAGTAGTTTTACACAATATTGCTACGGTCACTTCTAACATGGTATCAAACATCTATGTTAGATCTTTGAGCACTATTTTTTGCTATTGGGGGTTTGCCGATTTTTACTGATGATCTTCCATGGCTGTTGCTACCTAGGTGACCTAATTTTAGTGCAAAATCGATTGTTTCTAGCCATCTCTTTTGTCTATGTTTTGACATAACCTACATGCATTTTAATTTTCTATATTATTTTACTACTATATGCATGCATTTAATGCAAGTACTAACTATGTTTTTTCTTCTAGCATTTGTGTTTTTAGTTTTTTCTCTTCCATGTAGGCTAGGTGATTGTCTTTCCAAGCTATGTTGGCTATGTTTGATCATATTTTCATGTTTTAGTCATTTTTTTATCAATCGTGTCTACATTTTGTTTGGAGTCATAATAGTGCGCTATCTATTGTATTTTGGTACACTTTCTTTGTTTCTCTTCTTCACTTTTTCTTCTCATTCTATCATCTCCAAATGGCACATCCCTACTTCACAACTAATTATAAACTTTGTGGTCCTTATTATCTAACCTAGAGTGTTGTTATGAAAGCATGGTTTGTGTAGAAGTTCTTGTGATATATGGTTTCAAGAGCTAGTGGGCAGCCTTGATCTCTAAATTCTCTTCCAAATGATCGAGGCAATGCCAACTATGAGAGGAAGTTGTGCTTGCATGGGTATAGACAATGCTTGTGCATATTCCACTCTTCTCTGATGCATTTTTAAAGAGGTCCTCCCGACAGTCACCTCTTATAGGACAACTTTAGAGGTGTGGGAGAAGCTACATATCTTATATGAGAGAGGCTCCATTGACCATGCAAGCTATGACCCTCTATGGTCGACACTAATAGATGAAGTTTAAGCCTAAAAATACTATGTAATCATACTTACTTAATGCCACACATAGTGTAAGATCAAATTTGGCACATGCAATTGGCGCTTCCAAAGGCTCATCTTGTTACTTTGTAAGCTCCCTCTAGAGTTCCATGGAGTCACGAATGCTTTACTGGCCTAGACACCAGTAATACTAGTGAGCTTCTTATTGCAATAGGAAAAACATGTAAAAAACTACCATTTCTTATTGCAGACTTGACTCCTAATGCCTTTGTACAATTCATCCAAAGTCTTGTGAAGGATGATTTTAAAAATACCAAACTTTGTGCAATGTTAATTTCTTGATTATCCATTCATCCATAGTTTTGTGAAGGATAATTTTAAAAATACCAAACTTTGGAATGCAATGAGACTTCACACATGCATCCATTAGGTGGACGAGAGTCCATCTTTTTTTTTTTGCAAAAAAGAAAAGCTCGTAGCTACCCTATCCAAAGTCTAGCATCTAGAGCCCACTTTTCCTATCATGTTTGAAGTCTGGCATGTGGGGCCTAGGGTATCTCATCGACCTATTTGATGATACTCAGCATGGCACCCATCCATGCAAAGCATGTCACAGTCACCGACAAAGATATGAACTCTATCATTTAGCTTTGACAAGGTAAGGGGTCTCCATAGGCTTATACCACTAGTGATGCAAGGTCTTGCCATGAGTCACATGATGTAATACCTTGGAAAGCCAAAACATTTTGTATAATTTGTAACAATGAAATATATAATATATTTTTTGTCTCATGTGATATGTGTTCAATTAAGTTGAATATAAGTAAAGTTTTTTGTTTTATTTCATGAAACACATGACCTTTAATTTATATTTAATGTATGCGTACATCAAAAGTAGTAATAGGTACGGATATGAGCTATTTTATCACCTATACATGATCATAAGTGTATGTACCATGTGTTTACGTGATTTAATTGAATTATGTCAATATATGTACATGCATCATTCACATATCACACGTTATCATCACACTTACATGAACCACATATTTATTTAATAAATTTAGATTTATTGTTACAAAGTAAAATATATTACATTTATCAAAAAAATACAAGCAACAGATGATAGCAATGACTAGTACAAAGAGCTGATAGCCAATAAGGACTCTCATTTGTTCCTTGTCTTTTTCAACAGCAAAGAGGAGGGGCTAGCTTGAAATGAAAATAGAAGTTTCATCTTTTCTTCAAAAATGGCATGCTTCCCCTTCTACTCACCCCCCCCCCCCCCCCCCCCAAGAGAAGTGAGTTTGACACTTTTGCAAGCTCACTTAACACAGCAAGCACATGCATTGCTCTACCACGTGTTTGGTGAAACAAGTAGAGAAGCTCTGGCTACTTAACTAGTACCACCTTCTCCAAGCTAGATATTACAAGTATTGCTTGAAAAGTTTCAAACTTAGTTAAGGTCCAAATATTTATGAGTGTTTCCTCCCCTTTTGGTGAGAATTTCTTGTGGAAGACCACCACATCGGCAGCAAGGTTTCAATGTACTCCTTCAAAGCTGAATTCTTTCATCAATCTGCATGCCAAGTTCCCTTTCCTCAATGCAAACTCATCAATATATAGTATATCTTAAATGATACATTCAAATCAACAACATAATTAGTAATTGACCTGAAGATATGGGAATACAATGAAACCTAACCATAGGGTGCATCGATCCCTAGGAATCCACCGTTCAAATCTTGGGCCAAAATTATACATGTAGCTACTCTCGCTTCTAGGGCTAGAAATCTCACATTTTCCAACTTATCTTGTATATTCATTTTTAAACATCCCTATGGATAGAGGGATCCACAAATTCCTTGGTAGGAAGTTGGGGCCTTATTCTAAACAAATCATGTTGTAGTGCTTCAAACTCAAGTTGTAAAGTGTCGTTGTCCAAGACTACATATGAGACAATAGATGCTCCATTGAGTTGAACACGATATGGGGCTATAAAGCTTCTTTCTATCTATCTTAGGCCCATCCATATTTCCTACACATCAAGAAATCTAAAAACTCAATGAAGAAGATAGAATGAAATCCTAATATATAATGCTTAAACTTTAAGACTCATCCATATAGACTCTCTCTCTCTCTCTCTCTCTCTCTCTCTCTCTCTCTCTCTCTCTCTCTCTCTCTCTCTCTCTCTCTCTCTCTCTCTCTCTCTCTCTCTCTCTCTCTCTCTCTCTCTCTCTCTCTATAAAGAACAGTTATAGCATCTCACATGTTTCCTTATGAACTTCAAATGCAACTAGCCACCACACATGGTACTCTAATTGAACACTGATGTTTATTCAGTTGTTCTTCTCAAATTGTAAGGCTCTCTTTATCAAAGTTACACTAACTATTTTGAGATTTACTCCCTTAATGATCTCTCTTTCATCCAATTTGATGACAAACTGCAATTTACTACTACATTCCTCAACATACATATTACAATACATTACCACAACTAACTACACATTACATAGATCTAGATCTAGATAGTAATTGTTGGGTTTGGTAAACTTAACCTCGTGTATTTTTTGTCCCTATCTTTAGTGTTTGCATACGAAGAGCATGCATGGGATCTCTTATCTGCTCCAAAACCTTTGTGTTAAGTAATCGTTGTGCCTATTAACTTTGAAGGTCTAGAAAAAGACATGATTCTATTTCTTTTCAATACACGACCAAACACAACCTTCACACCCTTTAATATTTTCGAGTAAGTCCCTGCGCTAATGCTAGCCCTATCATAAATAGATTATGTATCCATAGGTGAAAACGCATTTGAGATATCTTTTAGCATGCACTCAATCACCTTCTCCTTCACAATCTTGAACTTTGGATTTTGCTCAAAGCCTCTTCCAATATACTTGCCTTTAGCAATCTTCGAAATGAATAATCCAAGCTCACCCTCACCTAGGTTTTCATTCTGAGCTACTTTACATACTTTGATACGTTGCTTCCACTGGGCCGATGTTCATAATTAACTCATTAATTGGCATTTTCTTTTGTTTGTGCTCTTGTGTCAGCTTGTTGTTGATCTTTCTAAGGTCGTTCAATTATAGCTTTGCTTTCTTGTACTGAAAGATGCCAATATCATTATTAGTGTCATCCATTGTGGTAATATGATTATTTGGTTGAGTTATAATTTCATTCAATTGCTTTACTTGTCCTATGAGCTATTGTATTTGAAGCTTATGTGCAACGATCGCATCATGGTAATTTTTTATTGTTGCTCGACAAAAAGTGAACACTTTGAACGCTTAATCATTGAGGCACCTAGTGTAACCAAGCAATCCATTTTCACCCTCACATACATATCTCAGCAAGTTTGTGATTTCTTTAGAAAACCAAAGGTTTATTGGTTAGGGGATCAATTGGATAGATACTTCCATCAACCCATAAGTCCATATGCTTCACTCCCATCTACCTATAACTTTGTCAAATTTGATACTTAACAATGGTACGCTTTGTCCTTTTGAATAATGGGGCATATTCTAGTTCTATCTCAATATGTAACTCCTTTTTGCCTATATTCATTTTTCTTATATCTTGTACCCTAGTTACAAATATATGAATTGATTACACATAACACACAAAGAGGCTTATGGGAATAAGGGATCTAATATCTGTGGAGTAAAATTAGAGAGTAACATATAGAACGTTGAGACACACACACACACACACACACAGGTTAATGAAAATAGTTGGGTAGGTGTCTATGGAGATAGGCTAGAGAGGATGCACAGACATGTTAATGGAAATAGGGATGCACAAATAAGACACACAGAGATGTCAAAAGAAAGTAACTAGCTTTGTTTGTTTTTGCGTGTGTGTGTGTGTGTGTGTGTGTGTGTGTGTGTGTGTGTGTGTGTGTGTGTGTGTGTGTGTGTGTGTGTGTGTGTGTGTGTGTGTGTGTGTGTGTGTGTGTGTGTGTGTGTGTGTGTGTGTGTGTGTGTGTGTGTGTGTGTGTGTGTGTGTGTGTGTGTGTGTGTGTGTGTGTGAGCATTATACAGTTACATATAACTAGTTATTAATGATTGTTTGTGAGCAAGAGAGGTTCGAATAGTTGGCTGTGTTAGGAAGGGTGGATAGACACAAAGAAGAGGTCATGGTAGAGCTATGAGAGAGTAGTAAAGTGGAGCAAAATAGCTTAGAGAGAAGGGATAACCAAGAGTTTCTGGATTTTGGAAAATTCAAATTTACCTCCAAAAACATCTCCAAAAAACAAGAAAAGTGACCAATGAGTTTGTTTTTTTATCAAATTCTAAAATATTCAAAAAATCCAAAATATCTTTAAAAGCAACTCTTGATGATTCATTTTTCTTGTTCTTGATTTAAAAATGAATTATGTATCATCTACTAATCATTTTGCATTCAAAATCAAGCATCACACTCTTGTAACTAACACCTTTTTTAATATAAAATTTGGCTGAAAAAATGTTCTTAAATTAGGAAAATCCTTTCCAGATAATGTTAAAAAGGTAAAATGAGATTGCAAAAGTGGAGGGAGAAGGGGATTATTTTACTATTCTTCTCTCCACTTTTCCTTGTTTTAAGGAGGAGAGAGAGTAGGGATAAAAGGCCCATTTGTTAGTTAATTTTTTCCTAATGGTGGAGAGAGAGAGAGAGAGAGAGAGAGAGAGAGAGAGAGAGAGAGAGAGAGAGAGAGAGAGAGAGAGAGAGAGAGAGAGAGAGAGAGAAGGAAGGGAGCTGAAGGATGAAGGAGGTTTCAAGGTGCATCAATATTCCTTTTGGCACTCTTCATCTTCCCCGTATCATCATTACTGGATCCCTTCTCATCTCCTACTACTCTCTCTTCCCCAAGTTCCTAGTTTTCTCCCAATCTCCTTATCATTTGCTACTATTCTCTCTAATTCTCCCCCAAGTTCCTAGCCTTTCCCCAAGATCGAGGGCCCTTATCCACTATACCTAAGCCCCTCCATCCCTTCCACTCATAATCTACAAAAGGGCTATCTTCCAAAGAAATTCTCAAAGCATCCTATTGCTATAGTAAGATCACACACCCTCCCCCAAAGAAAAAAACAAGATTTACTCTTTCATAGTCAAGGTCTCATATAACCTAGCCATACCAGTATCGAGCCCTAAATCTCATCACCTTGCTAAGATTTGGATTCAAGGATGCTTCAAATTTCAAGATCAATGAAGGCCCAAAGCAAGTGAGATGAGTGATGCAAACAATAGAGTTTGTGCACTCATGATGGCCCCAACGTGACAAAGTGTAGGAGCAAGGTGAGAAGTTGCATGTGCAGTTGACATCCATATTGTACCAAGTCAAGCTCACGCCCTTCCTTATGCTTCAAGAATACTTTTGATATGTTAGATAATATTGGGTATTACTTTAAAAGGATAAATAATGCGTGTAACACAACTACTGGAGTTCAACCATCTTATGATGTCTTGAGACTTCATTATATGGACACTAAAGAAATCACCCTAGGAGGGAGTTTTTGAAAGGAGTATCCCTCCCATGATGGGACTAATCCATGTGTAGTATGATAATTCTATGATAGTTAACATAATTTTTGTACTTTTGATTATAGTATGAATATTAAACAAAAAAAGTAAATTGTAGTTGAAGTTCCATGAAGAAAGATTACTAGAATTTTTCTTTAATTTACGTTCAATAAGATATTAGCTTGAACTTAGTTCAAAATTCTCTCAAAGAAATTAAAATCCAAAAGGACACTAGGTTTATAATATTGATTTTAAAATAACATTGGATTATCTTGAACATAAGAACAATAAGTAATACCTAAAATAGTCTAAGTGAAAGAAAGAGGATAGCTAGTCCCAACTGAACTAAAGAACTTCAACCTTTATTTATAGATCCATTTCATTATGGCGTGGTCATAGAAGAATTAGCTAAGAAAAGTAAGTACATCCTAACCAAGGAGATGCCATTTTCTTGTACTAATAAGGTGTAGCCCTTACTATGAAACTCAAGATAAAGAACTTAAAAAATGTAGATTAATCCGATAAAGATATAGGGGATTCCCTTCCAAAACCCTTGTGAAAGGAAATTCATTGTAGCCTTAACAAGTCATAAAGTTAAACTTCTATATCCATAAGGAGGGACTATGGTTCAAAGAAAACATAAAGGTCCTTAAGTCTAAGTACTTCAATTCAAAATAACTAAAGATTCCCAATGAGGGGAAATCAAGCCCAATCTAAGATGTCAAAACAATCAAAAAGGTTTTACATCTAAAGGATTCCCTTCCAAAATCCTTCTAAAAAGTCTATGTAGCCTTAACAAGTCACAAAGTTAAACTTCTATATCCACAAGGAGACTTATATGTCATAATAATTGGGACACGATCAAATGTTTTATGTTTCCCTAGTACAGTGCAACTTAGCCCCAGTGATAGCCATTCCCCCATACCACATGTATAGATTCTACTAAGCCTCTCACTCCACCACATGTCATATATGGTAGAATCCTCTCACCCCACGACGTCATATGTATGCTAGTTGTGCTAGGTACACCAATGTGTCGCATGTCTCACCAAAGTAATTATACCAACTAAACCAACCCTATTACTAAGTTTTTATCAATATGTCTTTTCATCTTCAATCATCCCTCCAAGCCCATGAGACCTATTGAGTGAGTTGATAGTCATATTTTAATCCCCACAAATGATAGGAGTGCTACTCCACCTTCACACTAAGCTTTGGTACCTAAAGAATTAAGGACGTAGACTAATACAACATCAATTTTATCTCCATCAACCATCACAGAAACAATAATGATATACACCCTCATCCAAGATAAAAAGCCCCAACCAAGGATTCTTCAACCAATATCAAACACCACATTTGCCCTTGCAACAAGCATTCACAAAACTTTATTTAACCTCATGAAGGAAGCAATCAACTCAGATTCACCATATATGCAAAGCCTCACATTGATTAGTCTATTAAGGTGGATATTTAAGGCAGCTTTTACCTCACCAAAACCTCACCACCCTAGCCTTGCCTTATACAGATACTTTTTATGGAGTATGTATAAATTTCCCCTCTTCCTGTCATCAAGAGCAATTTCTTTACAAAAAAGCAACACCATTTAAATAGGACTATCTCAAAGAAGGTATCTATTGCATCTATAATATTGGTATGTCCTTGGTCAACCAACATACATCAATTGACCAATGCCCTTGGCTGCTTTGGCAGGGGACATTTCAATCATAAAAAGGCGTTGGACGTGTGGCGTGCCCACCATCTTAAGCACGACCATTTTTGGGCCTCTAAGGGGATGTCAAGCCACTACAATTAGAGTTTGCACTCCAAGACAATTAAGGAGCATTAATTGCATATTTAATCTCTTTAAAATAACCCCAAATAGCAATTAATACTAGATTAACAATAATAAATGGCTTATTTTTTACAACGCGACAAATGCAACCGTTTTTGGGCCTCTAAGGGGATGTCAAGCCACTACAATTAGAGTTTGCACTCCAAGACAATTAAGGAGCATTAATTGCATATATAATCTCTTTAAAATAACCCCAAATAGCAATTAATACTAGATTAACAATAATAAATGGCTTATTTTTTACAACGCGACAAATGCAACCATTTTTGGGCCTCTAAGGGGATGTCAAGCCACTACAATTAGAGTTTGCACTCCAAGACAATTAAGGAGCATTAATTGCATATTTAATCTCTTTAAAATAACCCCAAATAGCAATTAATACTAGATTAACAATAATAAATGGCTTATTTTTTACAACGCGACAAATGCAACCGTTTTTGGGCCTCTAAGGGGATGTCAAGCCACTACAATTAGAGTTTGCACTCCAAGACAATTAAGGAGCATTAATTGCATATATAATCTCTTTAAAATAACCCCAAATAGCAATTAATACTAGATTAACAATAATAAATGGCTTATTTTTTACAACGCGACAAATGCAACCATTTTTGGGCCTCTAAGGGGATGTCAAGCCACTACAATTAGAGTTTGCACTCCAAGACAATTAAGGAGCATTAATTGCATATTTAATCTCTTTAAAATAACCCCAAATAGCAATTAATACTAGATTAACAATAATAAATGGCTTATTTTTTACAACGCGACAAATGCAACCCCAATCCTATATAAGTTGGAGTATTTGCTTCAAACCTCTCCTTACCTACTGCCCAGCCACATCGCTTATTCATGGAGCTTGTAAGAGTGTTGTGCTGTCCCTGCTGTCTGAAAGTCATCAACAGCTAGGCGACCTGTTTCTACTACTGTTACAGCTGTGCTTGCTGCTCCAGACTGCTACCTAGCTGATCAGAGTTGTGTCCTTCAGCCTGTCCGACTGATTTCAAACACTCTAGACTGCTGCATTCAGACTCCTCACAGACTGCCCTGCTCATCAGCATCTTATTCATCAGTTTCAAACCTGCATTTTGCTGCTATGCAGGGAATGCAGCATCAAAGGCATCACATACAGTCATCAACAAGCCAGGACTTGTTTTCAGTCAGCCCCCACCTTATCGATCGCCTGGACTACATGCATGCAGTCACATTTGCACCAAACGCATGCACACAAGAACACTAACATGTTCTTTAGGTAGGACTTCACACAAGCCACTGAATGTGTGTCATCACCACACTACCAAGAAACATGAGACAAAAGACAACAAAACAACCACCTTCACTCAAGCATCAGCCCAAAGCACACACTCACTTTTGCATCAAATACATGCACACAAGAACACTAGCTTCAGGTAGGACCTAGCACAAGACACTGAATGCATGTCATCACCACACTGTCAAGAAACACAATACAAAAGACAGCAAAGAAACCAGCTTTCCCTCAAGTATCAGCTCAAAGCTTACACAATACATGCACAAACCGAGTCCACACATGCAAGTACACACGCACACACAAAGCAAAAGGTTTACAACAAGCAGACATTCTCCAGCAAACAAGTACCACATGCCCCATTATAAATGGTTGTCCCAAATCTGAAGTACTCAAATGTATGTAATCTTGCTAAAACAACTGCGACTTGATGACAGACTAATCAGATGAAAAGCTAGTACGTGACACTTCTTAGCCACAAACGGCTAAGGACATTGCAGCAAGCCATTGCTATAGTTCTTAACAATTGATATAGAAGCCAATGCCTTGTCACGAAAATAATGTATTCTTAGAAGGCCAATTACACAATGCACGTCTAAAAGCCATAAATTAATGTGCTGCAAATTTTGCCAGATTGCATCTTGAGTATCTTTGAAACAGATTTCACAATTTTGTTTTATGACACCCCACAATATCTTTATCATCACTTGATCAAGGTAAGGCAAGCATTGCAGAGTTACGCAAAAGCATTACTGCTGTTGTCTTATGGCACCCACTCTCGCTTATGAGTATCTTTGTTATCAGTCAATCCAGAAAAGGCACATATAGCTCAATTGGCTATGACAAGGATTGAATGATAGTGTAAAAGCTTTACCACTTCCCTCCATTTTCATAACTTGGCATTTATCAGGCCACAAAAAGATTTTGGAATCAAATGGCCTATAGCAGAATCAGTAAAAGAAGGTAATGCATCCACAACAAAAAAGTGTCTTCGGCAATCTGTCCAATCACGCAATGATCTAGTGCAGTAAGCCTGCAACCTTTCCACAACTGGTAATCCTGCTTTCCAGGTTAAATCTGGGGGGGAATACATGAAACCTATCGACCCAAAATTGAGCAAATTGGCAAGTTGAAGTTAGAATAGCATTTAAAGAGATGTACAAACAAAGAGGATGCATCCTCTGAAAGATTGGTGGTGCATCATGTCACTAGCCCCTGTTGCCTGTAGACTAGACAGCCAATGAGCTGCCAATTGGAGGGCCTAATATACATGGAATTCAAGTTCACAAAGCCTAACACTTGCATGGAGGAAGAAAGTGTTTGTCATCCTAAGAAGTGTGATCATCCTAAAGTTACACCCATAGGATATAATTCACTGGGTGTGGGTGCTCCCCGTTTTGCACCTCACAAAAATGTGGTTTTTCTAACTTCGTAACCTGATTGGAAGGCAACAAAATAAAGAGGCTAACCATTTGAGCCCTGAATGTTCTGTGTGGCTCCTGAATGTACCTGCTCTTCATTTTTGACACCCGTATCTTTCTCTGCAGAAGCCTCACAACCATTCTTGGCCTCCTCGGTTACCATTGGCGACTCTTCTTCCGACATGCCAGATGTCAGGTTATCAGGCCTTTCACTTCTGTCATCAGCATCCACAACTGGCTGCATAACTACATCTGCACCAGCTGCACTGCCTTCACAATGAGCTTGTACATTCTGCCTCTCCCTATATTCCTGCATCTCTCTCTTATACCTTTCCTTGTCCTTCACCCCCCGTTCTTGATATATCTGCAGCCCAAAAATTCCAAATGAAAAACAACCAAAAAAAGAATTAACAAATCTGTAAAATTCTCAACTCAAACAAATAAAGCACCCAACCCTCAACTTCTTCAACAGCCATTGTTAGGGGGAAAAAATAGCTTTGACAAGCATCCATTTATTTGTCAGCTTAGCCTTTCAGACATACATACAAAACTCAGTTCCAATGAGCACAACAATGTAATACATTTATCCATTTCAATAAAAATTTTAAACCTCCCATTTAACTGCTCATACATATAATGGCCTTTGATGTCTACATAGGGTGAAGGAGACCCAAAAAAAGGTCATTTTCCTTGAGATCACGCCGAATCCATTTTCATGAACCAAGAAACAAGATGAAGTAATTACAGTAGACTGCCTAAATGAATGTTTGCGGGAAGTGTGATCAAAGCAAGCCCGGTCAGGGAAATAATACCTGCAAACTGCAAGCTGAGACCCATTTCCAGTATTATGGGCATTTCAAGAGTCATGTACAGCACAAAATTTAGGGTGAAGTTTCAAACCACAAAGCACAGAAGATCATTTACAAATCACCCATTTCGTAATAACAGTGGGAGAAGGGCCTTCTCAAGTGGTTAATTACTCCATGAGTTACATAAAAGAGGCTTCATACATAACACTAATTTCAATCAACTTAGGAACTACCAGGTTGAGATATATTGTAAATAATTGCTCATGCTTAGAACCACACAAAACAATTACATTGAAGCCCCTGCTGGAAATAAACACTTTTTACTTGTAAACCTGGGGGAGCCCAAATGAGTCCCTCTATTCTGAATCCCACACAAAACATTCCCTATCCCCCAATGAGCCATATGATTCATTTGAATACTTCTTTTATGCATATTTCACCTTCAAAGTTTCA
Source organism: Lygodium microphyllum (assembly GCF_053477565.2). Lineage (NCBI taxonomy): Eukaryota > Viridiplantae > Streptophyta > Polypodiopsida > Schizaeales > Lygodiaceae > Lygodium > Lygodium microphyllum. The sequence goes on along the minus strand of NC_141140.1, from coordinate 32,860,572 downwards.
CCATCCATAGCACAAGCATAATAAGTACAAAGAGACTAGCTGATCCAGTTAGACAGCCCTGAGCCTCCTTCAGTTGTAAGTGCTATGAACCAAATGCCTGAGCCTTCATGGAAAACATGTACAAAATAGCCGAGGCACTGCAATAGCTCTAACAAGCTTTCATATCGAAGCAGCATCAATATACATCAAGACATGGGAAAAAATCACCACTCGTATTAAATAACATGATTGTAACAAGTGAGACACTTACAGCCCTCTCCTCTTCTGTTTGCTTATTCCACAGGTCCCCTATCATTCTGCTGATCTCTTTGTCTTTATCAGGATGTAATGCTTTCAGCCGCATATGCTGTTCCTGGAAAAAAAAATTATAGCCGCTTCTATTTGGTTTAGGAGCATTGGGATCCTTCTTGGGCATCTCATCCTTGCGGCGACGCCTGCGCCGCCTGCGGATCTCAGGATTGGAATCTAATCCAATTGTCCCAGCCATACCAGGGACTGCAGCAAACTGTGGGGCTAAGCTGCCAGATGGCATGTGATACAAGACACCCCTCAGCTTCTCATTGCCAACAGTCACAGTGACAAGATATCCATGCTCAAACTTCCCATCAATAACCCCAGAAACTGTATGGCCAACAGATGCTCCAAGGTCAACTGCCAACAACACCAATCGTAAACCAATCTAAGAGACATTCTGAAACCAGATGAGCTGGAAATAGGTCTAACTGGCAAGTAAAGAAAGAATACCTCCATACAACCTAGCCGGATCAAGTGTTCCTCTGCGTCGCCTCCTCTTCTTGACAACGACCTCCCCATCATCTGTACCGTGATTGGTAAAGCCATTGTCTGCAGATGGATGCCCAGGGCTTTGTCCTGGTAAAGGAGCTGGAAGAACCATGTATGCTCAAATCAATTGCCATAAACAAGTAGTCTGAACAGAAGAAAAATCTCACTACCAAAATTATTTGCCTAATTATACGCGCTAGGTCCATACCAGGAGGAGAGACTAATGGTCCCTGAGTTCCAAAGAAGTAAACTTGCTCATAATGATGCAATAGAGTAACATAATATTTGCGAAGGACATAAGAGGCACTTGTGGTGGTAGGTGGAAAGTTGAAAACTACAGTGACCTCCTTCCATTTCCGGTCTTTGATCACCTAAGATATGTGCAATCCAAGCCATAAAAATACCAACAGATATCTTAGCAAAACCAGGGTTATGATTAAGGCATACCATAGATGACAGATATCAAAATCCAAGATTACTGGAGGGAAACTCTAGAAGGGTAAAAAAGTCATAGACAATTACATCCAAAGAACTAAAATTCTCAAAGATCAGCCCTTTCCAGGAAGTGCCCATGCTGTAACACTTCAGGAAAAAGAAAACCTCAGATGACAAAGATTGAAATGCCTATTTGCAATCAAATACACACAGGCAAACTTTTGTCTCAGGCAAAGTAGAATAGGACATTCAATAGAACAATAATTTACATGCCACATCCATCATCCATGACCAACCATAACCTTACGTATAAAAGAAGCATAAAACCATAGAGGCATAGCAACTAAATTTTGTCTTTGTGAAACATCAAAATGAATCCATGTAGCATGAGAGCTACTAAATAAGCATGTTTAAATGATAATAATATTCTAAGCTCAAAACCCTAGCTTGGGTCCTACAAAAGACTCAAACTCATCAGCATTTGAACACTTACCCACATCCATTTCCTCATCTATGGACTCGATGTCATCCACCTCATCTGACATACATCTAAAAGTACCAATTCTAAGGGTATTCCCGAGTTCGCACAGTGAGAGAGAGCGAGTGCAGAGTAGAGAGAGAGAGAGAGAGAGAGAGAGAGAGAGAGAGCAAGACTCGATTTGGGTACAATCTCCAAGTACCACTGTAGGTTTTTGATTATATATATAGTACATGTGTAAGGGTGTGTGCACACCCGAACACCATAAAAGGCACGATGACCCTTTATTCCCAACAACCTCCCACCTAAAGGCAGCATGCTTGAAGATAGAGGAAAGAATCGGCTAAGTCTATGTATGTACAAAGCTGAAATACACATATACTTCATGAGAAGGTCTGCAATGTTATCATCTGTATGTACCTTGACAAGCTCAATGCTCTTGCTGTCAAGTACATCCCTAATAAAATGATGCTTCGTCTGTATGTGCTTTATCTTTGCATGAAAGATAGGATTCTATGCCAGCATGATAGCACTCTCTCTGACTATTACAATGGAGGATAAGAATCTCTGTAATGCCAAGCTCTCTCATCAGACGTGAAAGACATAAAGCCTCCTTGCATGCCTCAGTGGCAGCCACATACTCTGCCTCTATAGTAAACAATGCAACACACTTCTGCAGCCTGGATATCCAAGAGACTACTGCCCCTGTGAACGTGAACACATATCCTGAAGTAGATTTCCTGCAGGTCAAGATGACCAACATAGTCTACATCCGTGAAGCCAACAACAAATGACTTATGCTTCCTAAAGCAGATGCACAAGTCCTTTGGGCCCTTATGGTATTTGGTGATACCCTTCACTGCTTCCCAATGCTTTTTGCCAGGATTTGCCATGTACTTACTAACCACCCGCGCCACAAATGCAATGTCAGGACATGTAGCAAACACAGCATGCATCAAGCTACCAACAGCTGAAGCATAAGGAATCTTAGCCATCTCAGCCTTTCCATCATCAAATGTAGGGTTGTCATCTCTGCACTAAGTTTCACACATGGAGGTAACAGTACACCAATGGCTTCCCCCCCTCCATATTGAAATGCTGCAAAATCTTAGTAACATACTCATGTTGTGACAAATAGAAAAGACCCTACGATCTATCCTTGAGTATACACATGCCAAGAATATGGTTAGCCTCACCAAGATCCTTCATATCAAAGCTACTGTGTAGGCTTTGTTTCAAGGAGTCCACAAAGCATAAACATCTAGCATGTCATTCATATACAAAACCAAGAGAATAAGGCTACCATCTACTGCCTTCTTGGTGTAAAAGTAGTGACCAATTAGAAATCTACGAAATCCCTGGGATTGCATAAATGTATCAAATTTATGATACCATTCTCATGCTGCTCATTTCAGCCCACACAAACTCTTGTTTACATACCATGTGCTCTTTCCCCTTTGCAATAAAACCCTCAGGTTGCTGTATATAGATCTCCTCATGCAGATCACCATGTAAGAAAGTTGTTTTTACATCCATCTGTATGAGTTCAATATCTTCAGATGCAACCAAGCCCAATATGGTTCGCAAAGTAGTCATTTTGACTACAGAAAAAAAATCTTCATCAAAATCAATGCCATTTTCCTGCTTGTACCCTTTAGCAATCAATCATGCTTTATACCTTGGCAAAGAACTAGAAGTGACTTCATTTTGTAAACCCAATTACATAGTAGCAATTTTTGCTCGTTAGGCAAATGCACCAAATCCCAAGTGTCATTTTTCATGAGAGATTCCAACTCTGACAACATAGCCTTATGCCATTTCTTGTTGTCTTTTCTGTCCATTGCTTCCTTGAAGCATAACGGCTCATCACAATATGTCAACATGACATACTCGGTCACATAATTGACACCAGGAACAAACCTATCTAGCTTTCTTCGCATTTCGGTCAATCTACGAACCCAATGATCAAGATTTGTTGGTTGTTTACTTGCAAGCATCATTCCCTCCTTTTCACGGCCATTTACAAGAGATATTTGCTGCTGTCCAGCAGGCATTCTTTACTGTCCCATCGGTACATCTTCCCAAAATACAACCCTTCTGACTTCCTCAATCTTTTCAAGTTGTTTGTGCATACGATCTTCCCAGAAGACAACATCATTGCTACGTACAATTTTCCTTTTTTTCGGATCCCATAACCTGTACCCCGTTTCACCCTCATCACCGTATCTTATGAAAACACATTTGCAAGACTTTGGCTCAAGTTTATTGTGTTCTTCCTTGCGAATGTGCACAAATGCCTCACAACCAAACACTCTCAAGTGAGCATACGAAAGCGGCTTGTCTGACCACGCTTCGTGAGCATACGCTCTACAACACATTTTGGGGTGGATTGTGAGGGGTAGTGAGCTCCCTTTTAACCCCTTTGCTGTCACAAAAGTCTTGAAAGGCTTTGGACACATATTCCCCACCATTGTCAGAGTGAAGATACTTTAATGTCTTGCTGGTCTGATTTCCAACAAGTGCCAGGAATTTTTTAAATTTATCCAAGGCCTCATCTTTATGACAGATTGGATAAACCCATACTTTGCATGTGGCATCATCAATAAAAGTAATGAAATACTCATTTTCCCCCGGAGATAACCTTGGCATTTGACATACATCTAAACGTACCAACTCTAAGAGTGAAGATTTTAGAAAAAGAGATCTTTTATGTAACGTTTGAGCATGCTTACCATAAATACATTCTTAGGCACAAATTTGACAATGCGGTCAAAAGCCCCAAATTTTCAAAGTCAAGCCTCTTAGAAGAAGGGGAAGGACCAAAAGAAGAAGAAGGGGGATAACAAGTCAAAGAAGGACAAGGACAAGGACAAAGAATCCACATGTCATATTTGTGGAAAGACCAGCCATTGGAAGAAGGATTGCCCTGACAAAGACAAGAAGGACACGAAGGATTCTGGAGCGGTGGCTGCACCCTCATCAACTGCGTTTCTTCATCTAGCTGTCATTGAGGACTCTACACCGAATGCTTCCGATGCTGCGATGACAGCTCCCCAAGCTCGAGAGTAGATCGTAAAGATGGTGTTGCCCAGTTGCGACCTTCATGTGGGTAGATTCTCATTGGAGATAGCTCTTTGGTGTCGATTGCAGGACAGGGTGAGATGCAGCTTATTCCAGATAGACATGGTGGTACCCATACCTCAGAGGTCTTGTATGTACCAGGTTTAGGGTATCATCTACTGTCAGTTCATAAGATTTGTTCCCTTGGACTTATGGTGGAGTTTGACAGTGATTTGGTGTGAGTCCTTGATCATGGGTCAAGGAAGATTCTCTCATCAGGATATGAGGAGAACGGCATCTACAAATTGAAGTCTTCTACCGCCCTCTCTACTCTTCTTCTTCCCTCTCAGACACAGTCAGAGCTATGGCATGCTCGGTTTGGTCACCTCAACTATGATTATCTTCGAAGGGCATCACGTGGACAGCTTGTTCGAGGGTTGCCGGACATAGTGGTGAGCCAACAGCCATGCGTCTCCTGCATTCGTGGGAAACAGCATAGGGATGCGATTCCCAACAAAGCTTTGCGAGAACGAATCCTTGAGAGGAAGCTCGTACTTCATGTTGATCGTAGATGACTACAGCAGGATGACATGGGTCTATTTCTTGGCGTTGAAGTCAGAAGCTTTCTCCCACTTCAAGGATTGGCTTCTCTTTGAGAAGAACCGATCGGGCCGGAGATTGAAGACCTTGCGATCCGACAAGGGTGGTGAATTTGTTTCTAATGAGTTTGCTCGTTTTTGTGCAGATAAAGGTATTCACCAGGAGTTTGCTAACACCAACACTCCTCAAGAAAATGGCATTCTTGAACGGAAGAACCGAAGTGTGATCGAGATGGCGCACACCATGATGGAGCACCGACAAACACCTCAGTTTCTGTGGGCCGAGGCTGTGGCTACTGCAGTCCACATCCTTAACCGATCCCCCACTTCGGCCGTTGATGGGATGACACCTTTTGAGGCTTACTTTGGGACTAAGCCCGATGTTTCTTATTTTAGGGTCTTTGGCTGTGATGCCTATGCTCACATTCCCAAAGCTCATCGTGATAAATTTGAAGCAGCTTCCCGAAGACAGGTGTTTGTTGGCTACAGCTCTCAGTCCCAAGGCTATCGTTTGTATGATCCCGTCAAGCGGGATGTGTACACCAGTCGAGATGTGCGGTTCATGGAGGTTCCGACCATAGCAGCGGGTGAGGAGCATCCCGTTCTTGGAGATCCAGGGGAGAGTTGGACTCCCGAGACAGTTCCTTTGGAGCCCGCGCCTTTTGATTCCGATTTTGTTTCTGATACAGAGTCTACTGTTCCACCGGTCACCCCCGAGGCGTTACCACCGGTGGATATCCCAAAGTCTTCAGCTGATGGAGAGAGACGAGGAGAGGTCCAACCTCCTCCTCGTTGGGCCCGTGACACACTCCGTGATTCAGGGATCGAGGGGATCCCTGAGGAGTGGGGACCGCAAGATGGTCCGCGGCAGTCACGGAGACACCAAGCACATTCTACGGAGCTTGTTTGCTCTAACTATTGTTTGATGACCCATGTTATGCAGGATCGAGAGCCCACCTCCCTGAAGGAGGCTTTACAGTCCGCACCATGGAAGAAAAGTATGGAAGCCGAGTTGGAGGCTATTGAGAGGAATGGCACTTGGTATCTCATGCCTCACCCCCCGAATAAGAAGGTGATTGGCGTCAAGTGGGACTTCAAGACCAAGTACCTTAGCGATGATTCTTTGGACAAGTACAAGGCTCGCCTTGTTGCTAAAGGTTTTGCACAACGCCCAAGGATTGATTGTCATGACACTTTTGCCCCCACTGCTCGTAAGGCGACTATTCGAGCTGTTCTTGCCTTGGCTGGCCATAGGAGATGGCCTGTCTACCAGTTGGATGTGAAGTCGGCCTTCCTCAATGGTGATTTGAAGGAGGAGATCTATGTAGACCAGCCTCTTGGCTTTGGATCTTTAGATGGGAAAGTCTACAGGTTGAAGAAGACCTTGTATGGCCTCAAGTAGGCTCCGGTGCATGGAACGAGAAGATTGATTCGTTCCTTCAGTCACAGTTGGGATATCGGCGTTCCAAGGCCAATCCGCAACTTTATGTACACACTTCCAAGACTGATTGTGTGCTTTTTGTGTTGTATGTTGATGATTTGATTGTCACAAGTGATCATGCACAGAAGGTCAAAGAGACGAAGGCAGCTTTACATCGGACGTTCGAGATGACGGATTTGGGCCTACTCCATTTCTTCTTGGGCCATGAGATTTATCAGTCTCAGAGGGGGATCTTCATCTCTCAACAGAGATATATACAGGAGCTCTTGGTTTCTTTTGCGATGGAGGATTGTCGGACTATTTCTACTCCTATGGATCCGAACTGGAAGGCCACTTCACATTCAGCTTCTCCCATGGCGGATGCTTCCCGCTATCGTCAGATGATTAGATCATTGATTTGACTCCTCAACACTTGTGTTGATCTTTGTTTTGTTGTTGGGCTCTTGGCGGGGTTCATGAATGAACCTCAAACGGTGCATTGGCAGGCTGCCCAGAGGATACTTCGGTATTTGAAGGGGACATCTGACTTAGGGATTCACTATCCAGCAGGCACAGGTGGTTCAGATTTTGTACTTGCAGGTTGGAGCGACTCAGATTGGGCTGGTGATGTGGACCATAGGCGGTCTACTACAGGCTACTGTTTTACTTTGGGTGCAGGTGTTATCTCATGGAGTAGCAAGAAGCAGCACACGGTAGCCCTTTCGTCTACTGAGGCGGAGTATCGGGCCGCGTCTTCCACCACATATGAGACTGTGTGGCTTCGGAGATTGTTGGAGGAGCTTGGCTGCCCCCAGACTCGTCCCACTTTGCTGCAATGTGACAATGAGAGTTGCATTGCCTTGGCACAGAATCCTGTTTTCCATGCCCAGACGAAGCACATAGAGATCCAGTACCATTTTATCAGAGAGAAGCTTCTAGATGAGACAATCGCTATGGAGTACTGCAAGACAAAGGACAATCTTGCAGATTTGTTTACAAAGGCACTTCCCCAGGCTCTACTTCGGAGACATTTTCCAGGCTCTGCCCAGGTTCCACAGCCTCTGCTGATTCAAAATATAATTTGCAGATTCAAAATAATAAATATAATTTCATAACATTTTCTAAGGATTAAAAAGCAACTAATCCCAGCTGATAACTAAAAGAAAAATATGCAAGGGTGGCCAACTACATGTCAATGCTGTCTCCTACAGTGAATTTGCATGGTATACTAGTACTTGTAAAAAAATGCCCTAACACAAAAACCGTTCGACAAAGCACACAGTGATAAAAAAACACAACTAGGATTAGGATACCTCAGAGACAATGTACCTCGAACTCCTATATCTCAAAGATCAAGGCAAGGATAATGAGCTAGAGAGTGTGTCGTACTCTGAATGGATCCCGAATCGCAACAAGGTAGTCTCCGGATGTCGAACACCAGCAAACGCATCAATGAGAAACTAGATCTGATGCAAACGGCAGTGAGAAGAGAGAGACTAAAAACACAAGCAAGAAAGCCTGCAAGAGAGAGAGAGAGACTAAAAACGTAGGCAAGACAGCTTGCACGAGAGAGAGATTAAAAACGCAAGCAAGACAGTCTGAAGAGAGAGAAAACTGCCAATTGACAAGCAAGATAGCTGGGCGACAGTCTGCAAAAAGCAAACTTAGGGTTGTGATGACATGGCAAGCTGTACGGCAGCATGTCTGTGCAAAGAACAGCAATCGCCACGCTGAAATCAGCTTCAAACTACATGAAGAGGGCAAGAAATCAGACATCCACTGATGTAGACAGCAATGGACAGCTTCAGTTGAAATATCCTCTGCGAATGGAGTGTGGACAGCAAGCTGAAACACCTAAAATCTGCAAAAACGAGATCATGAGCTGAATGAAGGGCAACATACGTATTTATAGACAGTTTGGGCCTTCCCAAGTGGATTTTTGTTTTGTTTTGTTTTGTGAGTCGGGTGTGCACCTTCATGCCATGTTCACTAAGTGAGTATAGTATGCTAGTACACGCACTATCACAGGGCCAAACCCTTTCGCCTCCGGCTTCGGCGGACGCATCCGCTTTCCTCCGCTCCCTTTGGTTGATAGCTCCGGGGAGACCAACCTCTTGGCTAGTGAGGATAGGCACCAAGACCCCTATATGGGAGCCCAGGTAGTCCGGGACTTGAGAAAGGGTTGCCCTAACTCTCACCCGGTAAAACGCCCCATCCCGACGAATTCCCGCAGAGGAAGTTGCATGCCTAGCTTGGACCTCGGCTCGTAGGAGGTGTCCGTTCCTGCAGGTTACCTTAAGACCCCATTGCTACAGGTAACCAGTTTTGGTGAAACCAACCGTTTATGCTTATGGAGCACAAAAACTCTCTAAGATCGCGTTTCTTTTCGATAAACATGATTTCTTCATTAATTAAGCATATTTTAAGGCTATTTAAGTAAAGCTAATGCATTTTTAGCTCAACACCCCCTCTTAGGCCCAACAACGGTGCCACGAGAATAAAGGCCAGCCAAGCCTTTTCTTGGTTTATCTTTTACCACAAGGCATCCCACCCCAAAGAAGCCAAAGCATCAGACAAAGGGTATATGTCGATTGCCCAATAGCCTACTAAGACTACAGAGGTGATGGTTATCTTACCAAAGAAGCCCAAGTGATCACCTCAAAGAGGATAGGGCATCGGACAAAGGATGCACATCGGCTGCCCACCAGTGGCCTACCAAGCCCTACAAAGACGGATAGAATCAGCTATGGACTTTTTTTTTAATAGGGTTTTTTAAGTTTGATAGATTAAGCATTAAGTGAGGGTTTCAAATCAGGTTTCTACCTATTGAGTATCCGTGCCCAAAACGTGAGAGTGATAAGGGATGATCAAACCCAAGACCTTCACAAAATAAGCATACTATCCCTACTACTACTGAGTGTCAGTGACGAAGAAAATGGCTAAAGTGTGTATAGCAAATATGTCAAGCAAGCAAGCTGGGAAAGACTACCTTGCAGACCGCCATGTGCAATGCCACGAATATGATGAATCCTAGAGTCGGCCACTCCAAACGACCAAAAAGGGATAAATGCGCATAGATACATGTTTACATGAACAGAATGCCAATGCATGGGATAATGCAAAGGGAGATGCAAGATATCACGCTCATGCAATATGCTACACAACGGTACCACTGGAACAATGCCCTCACAAGAAAATTGTTCACTTGTCCAAGTACCCTTTTACAATCATGTCATCCTGACAATGCAGATGAAGTTACAAATGTTCATAATACAATATAAAAGAATAAATGAATATAATGTTTTAAAAACATTGTAAGCATCATCACTGTCATTATCAAGAGTAGAAGCCGTCCTCTCTCAATTTGAAAGGAAAAGCAAGAGAGAAGCAATCTCTCCTCGTCAAGCTGAAAAAGTAGAGGAGAGTGTACTCAAGTCAATCTTGGATAGCAGGTTTTAAAGAACTGGCGGTTGACAACTTCTGTCAATATATCTACAAATTATCTGATGATGGCACAAACTCCAGGCGAATAGTGTCTAGCTCAACTTGCTCTCCGAAAAAGTGGAAGTGGACTCTCACATGCATGTCCGTGGTGTGATGATCAGATTGCCCGCAAGGGCAATGGCACTCTAATTGTCGCGATAGACAACTATGGGAGAGTCACATGGAAAGTGAAGCGCCGCCAGTAAACTCAAATAGATAGCCTCGGTGGCGCCATCAAAGAGAGCCCGATACTCAGCCTCGACCGTGAAAGCCGCCATCATCTCCTGCTTACGACTGGACCAAGAAATGGGAGCCGTGCCCAAGGTAAAGAGGTAGCCACCATAGAAACACCGAGTATCGAGATCTCCTATCCAATCAGAATCAATGTATCCCTACAAATATAAATTAGAACCACATGTCAGGCCGTAAGAATAAATACACCGCAAATAAGATAACACACGAAGGCATACAATCCAATGTGATATCCTAGATACTATGAAATACTGATTGAGTATGCTAACTGAGTAAGCTAAATCTGACCTAGTGTGAATTAACCAAAGAAGTTTTCCTACAACAAAACGATAAGTATATTCATCGAAGGGTTGTCCTAGGGTAACCTTCGATAAGTGGACAATAGGATCGAGAGGCGTAGCCACTGGCCATGGCTGATCCTAAGTATACTGATCTGCGAGCTGAAGTGTGTATTTCTATTGTAACACAAAAATATAGCCCCCAAAACGAACTACATCCCCAAGAAATAGAACAACAAACCAAGATCTGTCATCTCAAATGTAGCTTTAAGCTTAGCCTTAATTTCCGCTATAGCAACGGAATCTGAGCCTGTGATGAGTAAGTCATCAACGTATAGCAGGATATAGCTAACCCCCTTTGCAATAGATAGAACATATAAGTTCGTGTCATAAGGGATACAATGTTATCCGTGAGTCTGCAAGAACTCATCCATCCTATGGAACCAAGACCGCGGCACTTGTTTCAGCCCATAAAGAGCTTTATAAAAACATAATACCTTATTCTTCCTAGGGGTTCCCTGAAGGAAGGCCTAGCGGTTGCTCCATATAGACTTCCTCCTCCAAGAAACCGTTCAAAAAGGCACTCTTGACATCCATCTGATGTATCCACCAACCGTCGTGAGCAGCTACCGCAAATTATGCAAATGATGTCTAAAGAGCAAGCCAAGCAGATCTTTTAGGTTCCTCCAGAGTGGAATTCAATGATAGGATCCCCGAATCCCGCATGGTCTGTTGGTACGAGTAAGGTAACGAGTTTCGAGAAGGGGGCCTGAAAGAGGAAAAATCTACCAAAATGTCAGGAGCGAAAAGTAGACCATAGTTGTTAGGTACGAAAGATACAATACAATACGGTATTAATTGATACCTTATGATTTTATAAGGTATGGTACGATATTAGTACGAAAAAAAATAAGATGATTTTTTAAATAACAAAAACCATCAATCATTAAATGATAGATTATAAAATACGTATTTAAAGTGGAAATAGCCATTTCATTACAGAATAAGATCAATACATGAGGGTAACCATCGCGGTCACATGGGCTACGCAAAACATATGATACAACTACAGTCTAGTATATTTGATACAAAAAAAGAGACCTATGTCATATGAATGATAAATCTATGATGAGGCATCACTATCATCATCATCAAAACCATCTGAGTGCTCATCAAGAGAGTCTGAAGATGACTCCTCGGCATCCGATGATGAGACAAACTCATACTCATCCTCATTGATGAGGTTACCATCATCATCAAATGATGGCTCCCTAGGTGGCGCCTGTGTAGGCAAGGAGGGGATGTCAACATGAGACACAGGATGTAAGCTACTATAGTCCCGCCTTACATATGTCTGCAAGCCACTCAAACCATCCCTCCTCGATGATGGAGGACGTCGAATGACCATGCCGCTGCTACCACCTACTCAAATTTTTCGCCCATGAGCATGCTGACTGCGAGTGTCACGAGTATCTGCCCCTTGCGGTATTTCTTTATTTTTTAAAAGAGAAAGTACAATGGGTTGTCTTTCACCTATTCTGGGTGAAATTTGACAACATAACAGTACAATTACCGGCCCAAATCAAGTTGACCAGGAGGGGAAACTCTGCCCAAGTCTGAATCTTCTGGTTGAAGTGCAGAATTGACCATTTCAACCTGCTGTATTTACTGGTTCAGACCTGTTTACAACTCATATTGTTCCCTGTACTGTTCAGTCCACTGTAATTACTGGTTCAGACCTGTTCTAACACCTGTTCTCAGCTCATATTGTTCCCTGCACTATCCTGCATCATTTGGGCCAAGTGCCCCTTGATTCTGACATCAATTGGGCTCTGAAATAACCTCTGAACAGTCCAAAATCAGAACTGATTTAATGCTGTTTCAGACACTTGCTTGGTGAGGTTACCACCCTCACCTGTTCTTGCTGGTGGGCAGAAAACAACTGCTCCTGTTCCTGGAGAAAAGCGGCTCTTGCCTCATGCAAAAACAGCATATGAGTTGTACCTGAATCAGAAGAAAGGCCCTTGATTCTGCAGCATAACCATACTGTCAGGGAGAGAAAGAGAGAGAGTAGGAAGCAAGCTCAAGCCTCTGTGCATCATAGACAAGGTAGACCAGCTCTCAAGAGCTCTCCATCTGCAGCAATCCATCTCCCTTTCACAAAATGAGCCCCCCATGCATTGAAACCCGTTTTTTTGTACTGCCCTCTCTCTCTCTTTTGGGAATTTATGCCCAAATTGTGACACATGGCATACATGTAACAATTTTCCTGTTTAAACCTTTCGCTCTAAAATTCTCCATCCTCGATTCAAAATTTGACCTCGGCACAGATCAGAGGATTAATCCTCGTACAAAAACGAAGATAATGACGCAAACAAATTCTGGGGTCCAAAAATAGTAACTTCCTAAATTTTAGGAGTTGCTTCCATTGCATCCCCACTAGTCTTCTGACCATCTTTGCAAACTATGGCTACATCCAAATCTGTAATGTAGCTCAACTGAAAGTGAATTTCCACTGATGACCCCACATGGACTAATCTCTTGAAGATTTGTCCATCTTCACTTTGAACTAGTCTCTTCCAGGCTAGTTCTTCAACAGTATAAGACCTGAACTGTCCAATCTTGACTCACTAGACATTCCTGTCCGTTTCACAAACTGGCCATGCAACTCAGGCGTTTAGATTTCAATTTCACACCCGAGCACATTTAAAGGCATGAGGCCTTTATTCCCAACAAGTGAGAGAATCCCAAGATGAGTGTACCAACTCGTCACAGTACACAAAGAATAAAATGTATTTATATGTTAGTTAGGATACAAATAAGAGTGTGTTCACACCCGTATAAGTTTATATACGAAGATTAAGGGACTTTACACCCAACAAGCTCCCACTTAAAGGCTCAAAGTGGTACCTTTGAGCTAGATGACTCTCACTAATCGAATGCAATATTCATGCTAAGCCTTTGCAAGACTCTTAGTGAGAACATCCACAAGATTATCTTGGATCTTGACTTATAATCTTGGATCTTGACTTTAGTCAGTGTGACAAGATCATCATCCAAGACCTATCAAATGAAGTGGTATTGAATATCTATATGTTTGGTATATGTATGAAACATGGCATTCTCAGCCAGACATACTGCACTCTAGCTATCACAACCAAGCACTGGAGTAGATGAAGAGAGACAAAAATCCTTGGCCAAATGGCCAAGCCAAATAACTTTCTTAGAAGCTTTTGTGGTGGCTGAGATATATTCAACCTCTGTAGTACTCAAGTGCCACAATTTTCCACAACCTTGAACACCAAGAGATAGCCCCACTAACCAAAGTAAAGACATACCCACTAGTAGATTTCCTAGTGTCAAGATCTCTTACCATGTCCAAATCACAAAATCCCTGCAACTCTAGTACACCCTTTCCATAGCATATACACTTCTCAAATCCATGGATGAGCATAAAAGTATCAAACTTTTTATACCACTATCTAGGGGCTTATTTCAACCCATATAAGCTGTGTTGCAACTTACAAACCAAATGCTCTTTCCCTAGAATAGCAAAACCTTCGAGTTGTTTCATGTACAACTCTTCATCCAAATCACCATGAAGAAAAGTAATCTTCACATCCATCTGATCCAACTCTAAATCCAAGGATGTAGTGAGGGCAAACAAAACACGAAGCATAGTCATCTTCACCACTGGTGAAAAAACCTCTTCGAAGTCTCTGTCTTCCTTCTGTGTATAGCCCTTAGCAACCAAATGAGCCTTGTACTTGGGCTTCCCATCAATACATTTCACCTTGTAAACCCATTTGTTAGGGATAGTTCTATCCTTGGCAAAGGTACAAGCTCCCATGTGTTATTTGCAAACAGCATCTTCATCTCTTCCTACATAGCAAGCTCCCACTTTCTCTTGTTTTCACATGATTGCGTACTTGAGGTTCCCATCAATACATTTCACCTTGTAAATCCATTTGTTAGGAATATCCTTAGGTACAAGATCCCATGTATTATTTCCATACAAAGACCTCATCTCTTCCTACATAGCAAGCTTCCACTTTCTCTTGTTTTCACATGATTGTGCCTCTCTAAATGTTAGAGGCTCACCTTCATCATTCAATAAAATGCAATCCAAAGATAGGCTAAAACCTTTATGAATGCCTTCTGACACAATCTTACCCGATGATCTGTATTGTTAGGCAATGGGCCTACATCCTCAAGTGTGTGCACACTATCACCTAGTGGCTAATTTTCAACATTTTCTTGCTGTTGTAACCTATTTTCAACATGTTCTTCTTGATGTCCTATTCCATCCTATGCATCTATTTGCTGTCCATTATCTTCTAGCTCTAGCACAATAGGTTGCTGCTTGTTTTCAGTATCAAAAGAAACAAAATCTTCAGCTAATGGTACCAAATGGCTAGATGTTCATGCTGAAATTTGACCTTTTTGTCAACGTCACCCTGTGTAACATGTTTCAGCAACTTTGCCTCACTAAATACGTCTCGGCTGTGTACTATCTTCCTGCCTTGAGAAAGCCAAACTCTATAACCCATCTCTCCCTCATCTACATATCCCATGAAGATGCCCTTGATGGATTTCATGTCTAGTTTAGTCCTCTAATCTACAAGAACATGCACAAAGGCATCACAACGCAAATGATCATATGAAGCAAGTCTGCCAAACCAAACCTCTTCAGGGATGCCATTTTCCAATGCACGATTGGGAGAGCGATTGCATAGATGAACTGCAGTTTTAAGGGCCTCTCCCCAGAACTGCTACGAGAGATTACCTGTGGACAACATGCATCTAACTCTCTCACAAAGTGTGAGAATATATCTTTCGGACACGCCATTTGATACAAGATTATAATGGGTTGTCAACTCCCTCTTAATGCTACGCATCTCACAAAACTTTTTGAACTCATTAGAAACATACTTGCCCCAATTATCCGTTCTTATAGCTTAAAACTTAAGTCCTTTCTGTGTGGTAACAAAAGCATGAAACCTTTTAAAAGCATCCAACACTTCCTTTTTGCTCTTTAACACATATACTCATGACATTCTATTGAAATCATCAATAAAAGTAACAAAGTACCACGCACCCCCATATGAATTAACAAGCATAGTGCGCACATCAGAGTGTACTAAATCAAGGGCATTGGACTTTTTAATGACACCAAAGTAATAAGGAGACTTCACATGTTTTTCATATATACAATCATTTACGAAAGTTGAGATCAAAGCCTTTTACATCAAATCTCTCTAAAGAGCAAAGTTTCTGAAGGCCCTTTTGGCTCATATAGCCAAGTCTTTTGTGCCAAAGTTTCATCTATCAATATACTTCAGCCACAACCAAGAACTTGCCAAGTAATGATTTACAATGCAAATAATACAAAGTCCCCTTTTTGTTGCATTTAACAATTAGCATAAAGCCCTTGTAGGCC
Source organism: Lygodium microphyllum (assembly GCF_053477565.2). Lineage (NCBI taxonomy): Eukaryota > Viridiplantae > Streptophyta > Polypodiopsida > Schizaeales > Lygodiaceae > Lygodium > Lygodium microphyllum. The sequence goes on along the minus strand of NC_141140.1, from coordinate 32,844,344 downwards.
TTCCAAGATCCACTACCAAAGGTAGTAAAATACCCTCATACATCAAGCTACCCAGCTGACAGTAGACTTTTTTTTAATGCCAAATACATATCTAACATCCTATAAAATCAGCTCTTGGCTATTTTCAAGAACCAAATAAATAGTACCTACACCCACTTATCTCACATACATAGTTGTTGCCCAAGTAAACCTTACCTGGGCAACCTGCAATGTATTCAAAAAATGACTCCAAAGAAGGAGTAACATGAAAAGAGGCAGCGCTATCCACTATCCATGATTGGAACAACCCATCATGAGCTGAAAGTAAGGCATCAATTACTTCCTTTTTGGTGATGTGCATATCTCCTACTATTCCCATAGTGTCTACATTGCATGAGACTGCAACAAGTATCTCTCTAGTGTTAGAGAGCTCTTCAATGACCACACTAGATGTAACATTTGCCTTTGCGGCTTCTTTTGAGGGAGAGTTTTCATCATTTTTATTGTCATCCTTCTTTTTCTTTCCCTGTTGTTTCTTTCTTTCTTGCTCTTTCTTGTAATTCCGACAATCAAACTTTTTATGGCCTTTACGCTTACACTGATAGCAAGTAACATCCTATTGTTTGCCCTACTTTTACTCCTACTTTTTCCTTTATTTGTTGTTGCATTACCCTTTTCTCTGACCTACCTCTAAGATGATAAGCTAAACCACTACTTTATCCACTAGACTTTCTTCTGATCTCCGCATTGAGGATAGAGTCCCTAACACTATCAAAGGTTCAAGTAGTGTTATTGGTAAGTGAAACAACCAAAGTCTCTCAACTATCAAGTAAAGTCATTAACAAGAAAATAGCATTCAGCTAATCATTGAAGGACTGCAAACCAGAGTCGTGCAACTGACTCAAAATCCCTGTGAAAGCACTCAAATGCTCAAATATTGTCTTAAGACTCATCCAACTCCATGTTGACAAGCTTGCGCATGAGATACACTTGATTTACTAGAGTTGCATTTTCATAAGTATCCATTAACTTTTTCCATACAGCATAAGTTGTATCAAGACCCTTAATGTCTGTGAGTACATCATCAGATATATGCAATGGCCTTCTTGTTGAGTCTAGCCCAATCCTCATCTGCCATAGTTGTAGGCGTAGTTTCTAAGAGAGTATCATCACAGTCTTTGAGAAACAAAATGCCTAGCATTTTGTCTTTCCGTAGATAAAAGCCAATGCTGTAATTTATAACAGCAAACAACAAGCTGAATATTCAGCCTAAAATTTCAAAAAAGAAGAGCAAGATTTAGTGTCATTCTATTACATGCATACATCATTGCCAAGTGACTCACACTTCAGCTATGTTACCAAAAAATACATCTCCAACAATCCTAGATCTACACATGATCTCTAAGACTACTGCAGCATGAATATTCAGCAATACATCAACTCAATAGGAGCTGCCTGACATGTATACTGCATACATAGGTGTCCAAATCAACTTCTGATATACAAAAATACCAAAAATTCTCTGCAATTTCTCCAAAATCTCACAAGTGGGAGATAAATGACTCAAATTACACTACTTACAACACCAAGTTTGCTTCAGCAATATCCTTAAAGTGCGTTTCACACATCAATTTTACCAAAATCCACAAATTTCAGAAAGAGCCCCAAAATTTTATTGACCAATCTGCCCCAATTGCATTAACACAAGTTCGCAAGAGCATAAAACGAGTGAATTTAGCAGAAATTCGCAAAAGTTGCAAAACCCCCAATTTTTCAGGTCCAAATGTGCACCAAGGTCAATGAATTCAGCTCTGCTCAGCAAAATTTCACTGTTACACAAAAATCCCCAATTTTTTCAGAGCCAACGTGCACTATGTTTGCAATGTTTGGGTCAAGTATCACTGTTATGTGTGAACTGCATCAAATTTGGGAAAAGCCCCAAATTTAAGGCAAAAATCTGTGAACTGTGCATATGCACAAGAACCCCCATCAATGAGCGAGGGGGCTGGTTGCAAAGGATATTGAAAAAAAAGGACAAACTGTAAAACAGATGATGAACTATCCAGGGAATGTGGTGCGCACCCCCATTGACCTATCATCTGAGTTGCCTGTGGGTGAATTCTGCCTGCACGACTGATGACCCTAAGCTGTCAGTGTGTGTGTCTGACCTGTTGCTCAGCCCTGCAACAGTCGCTTGCTAGAAAACGGTCACCTGACTTCACGCTGGCTGAAACTGATCGCCTGACCCAGTCGCTGCCTCCCCTTGACCTCTCAACTGCACTCACGTTAGTTTGATCTGACGCTTCTTCGCGAGGACTAGCTGAAGTTGGCGCACACAGACTTCGGGAAGCGCGCACACCTCAGCCACAGCTCTGATACCAGTTTGAAGGGAAGAGCACGTAAAGGGAGTGCAAGTCAGAAGTGGAGCAACAACGTTGAGAGTGAAAGAGAGTGAATGCCGTACCAGATTGTCACACTACACAGAATTAAAAACGTATTTAAATGTTAGGGTACAAATAAGGGTGTGTTCACACCCTTATAACTTTAACACACACCCATATAACTTGAACACACACCCGTATAAATAAGGGTGTGTGTTAAAGTTAGGGTACAAATAAGGGTGTGTTCACACCCTTATAACTTTAACACATACCTGTATAAATAAGATTGTCACAATACACAAAGAATAAAGAATGTATTTATATGTTAGGGTACAAATAAGGGTGTGTTCACACCCATATAACTTTAACACACACCCATATAACTTTACACGGAGACAAATGGACTTTACACCCAATATGATGAATGACTTAGGAGAATGGAGGCTAACAATAACTAATCAAAAATATTGCCAATAATAATGAACAATCAGTCAACAAAATCTAGCACCCAAAATCTTTATTGCAATCATTCAAAGATGCCCCTTCTTGCCACAATGATAATGCTAGGCTTTCTTCTTCTTCTACTTGTCACCTTTCTCTAAGGCTGTGAATGCATCCTACTTACTACCATATGGAGATGGTAGCCTCCCTAATAAACACAAAGAAGCCTCATGCTTAAGCATCATAGAGGTCATATGATCAAAACTAACAAGTATTGCCGATATATCTAAGCTTCTCAAGCATTGGCAAAAACATTAAACTCCAGAGGAAGCTTGTAGAGGACAAAACGAACAAGACAAGCTTATCAAAGTTGATCTTATGTCTGCATTACTCCGAGAAGGAATGATTGAATCATATCAGCCACCTCAAACTTGATAGTCTAAAATTGACCATAGAGGGTCATAGCTCGATGGTCGATAGAGCCAGGTACATAAGTTGTAACTTCCCCAATGCTTCTAAAAGACATCCTACAAGAGAACTACCAAACGAACTTCTTTAGAGTGTTAGAAGTGGAGCAGCAATGGAAGCGTAAACATATGTTGTAATAAACTGCTAAAACACAAGACAAAATAGAAAAGGAAAGAAAGAACACAATACAGATGAGAACTCAAATGTATACTCGGGAAATGGAATCCATATATCAAACATGAGACTGTCGCATACAACAATGAGTCATTGGCTGCATGGACACTAGCACCAGCTCCTCTCTCCATGGGACCTCCACGTGGTGAACTAACCAACTGAAGAGAAGGAGCCCAAAATAAATAGGCACAAATAATGCCGTAAAATATGTCAAGTCGGCTAGCATTTAATGCTAGTCGGCCAACAATAAACGTCCAATGTGACCATAAAATGGCACAATAAAAAATGCCTAAATAACCTAAATAATGTGCCCAAGCCTCTACAACAGCTCGGACTCACACATGAGCTGACATATCTGCTAACACCCTCTCTCAGATCATGGGTGATCTAATACAATACAATGGTACAATGAGAATTAATCATAAACCATACAACATAGAACCACCAAGTAGAACCATGGATACCCAAGCAGTGGGTGATCAAGCCACCACCAAGGTGCCTCAGAGAGAACCTGATGTCGATGTCAATTGTACCAACTTCAAAAAATAGAGAAGACCATAGTAGCTCTCAATGTCTGTTAATGATGCCTCTAATGTAGTACACGTGACCATTCTGTCACCAATGCCGCAACGCATAAATGACCATGGATTCCCCTTCTTTGGCCATCCTGTCACCAATGTCGCTGCACATAAATGACCATGGATTCCCCTTCTTTGCCCAGACCGCCAATGTGTCCCCTCGTATGAGCTCCATACAAAAGCCACCTGCTCTTCGTCAAAGAACCAGTCCATCATGAACCTGGATGTCAATCCTAGCTCCAAGAGTTGTACCTGCTAGACTTTGGTCAATGCGTCAGGAACGTCTCTCTCTGGATCCTGTGCATCTGTATAGAAATATAGATGAGGCACAACTGCCCCATCTCACCACCCTCTCACACTCCCTCTCTAGCACTGAAGAGTCGTGAGGGATGACACCACCACCACCACTAGAAAGCAACTAAGGAAGGGGCCACCAAGCCCTTCCCATGATCTGAAAAATACAATCCCTTCCACGCCTTGGACTTCGCCTTGGCCGAAGGATCTGCATCGGAATTTGAGACAGACGATGACTCGTCGGAGGAGTCCACATCCCGCTTCATCTTCTGGTCCTTTTTCTTCTTAGAAGCCGCTAACTCTTTGCAATCCTTCCGCAAGTGGCCCTTCTTGCCACAATGATAACATTGGGCCTTTGACTTCTTCATCTTCAAACCCCTCTTTGAAGCTACAAGAGCCTCACTAAAATCTCCATGTAATGTATCATCAGTGGATGAGCACGGAGAAGCCATCTGTAGAGGATTTAGAAGAGGAATAGAGAAAAGAAGGTATTTGGAGAGGGAACACAGCCAAAACACGAGCACAAGTTGCAAAAAACAAGAGTTCACATGCAGTATAACCCAAAATCTGACCAAAAGAAAACAAAGCTACTGCGAAAAATCAACAAATCTATCAAAAACTGCCAAAAACAGCAAAAACGACCTGAAGGTACAGTCGCCCAGCCAAGGAGGAGTCAAGAGCACCAAAACGCAAGCTGAATATTGCCACAAAAAGGCTAGAAAATTGTCACAGCAACCTGAAAACTGAAAACGCAGGTAGCAAAGGGGCTGTAGACAGCAGGTAATGGCAAATCTACAGAAAACACAAGTAAAACGGGTCACATGTATGGAGCAGCAGTCACCTGATCAGCAAGGGTGAAAACAATCTTGAAATCAGCAAGAAAACACAGCAGGAGCACAAATCCTGAAATTTGATACCATGTTAGAAGTGGAGCAACAATGGAAGCATAAACATATGCTGTAATAAACTGCTGAAACGCGTGACAAAAGAGAAAGGGAAAGAAAGAACACAATCCATATGAGAACTCAGATGTATGCTAGGGAAATGGAATCCATATATCAGACGCAGGATTGTCACATACAGCAGTGAGTCATTGCCTACATGGACACCGGTACCGGCTCCTCTCTCCACGGGACCTCCAGGTGGTGAACTAACCAACTGAGGAGGAGCCCAGAATAAATAGGCACAAATAATACCATAAAATGTGTCAAGTCGGCCAGCAATAAATGCCCACTATGACCATAAAATGGCACAATAAAAAATGCCTAAATAACCTAAATAATGTGCCCAAGCCTCTACACTCACACATGAGCTGACATATCTGCTAACATAGAGACACATCAAAGAAAAGTTAAAAGTATACACAAGAATGATGTATTCTAACTTCTAAGTAAGAATTTGTTCCTTTGTTGTATTCGTCCCATCTTGGAATAGGAGAGGCCATCCGTGGACATAAAATGGTTCCTAAGATGATGTACCACAAGCAGTTCTGCACAAACCAAGCTTGTCATCAATAGAGCAACATGGAAGTGTCATTTCAAACGAGGTGCAAAGAATATAAAAGAAGGCAAGGGTTTTTTTTTTTTTGGGAGAGAGAGAGAGAGAGAGGTACTTGCTCAGAGAGAGCCAAATACCACTAGTTAATCAGTTCAACCTAATACAGTTCAAAACACAGAAGGAGAAATAGATGCACAAGATTGTAGTGATAGAAGCTCGACAACTAACACGCGTGAACATTCCTCTAAGCATGTCCAAATCAAAGTGAAACACAAACTTGGCTAAAAACGCATGCCTTTAAAGAGTAAAATCCTACGAAAAAAACAATTGCAAATGACTACACACCACCAAAATTGTCAACTATAGAAAAATACTTGCTAGAAAAAGAGCACTTGGGCTGAAAACTACCACCCATGACCCAACACTCTATACACATCTGCTTAGACTTACTTGGATGAGATACTCAACAAATGCAAACTTATGGAGCAATCTACACGTGAATAAACGTGAAAACAACAATCAAACACAGCAAGCAATGCTAATACCAAGAGACACAAGCTTTATTTTCAAGCTTGAAAAGAGTGGAGCAACGAACTACAATGAACACAATGAACAGAAAAGTGAACAACGAAAACATAAGAGCTCAAAGAGAATAGACTCAAGAAATTGAATCCATATACCAAGGCTCGAGAACAATATAATGGCACGAGTAATGAGTCATCAACAATGTGCAGCAATCTCCCTCTTTCCAACAAGAAGCAATCGTGTTGTAGGATGTGTATTTGATGAATGATTGAGGAGGGAAGAGATCGACCGATAAAATGCAAAAATTATGATGATTTGAGGAGGAAAGAGACTCTACTATAAAAAAGATATGCACACTAATGCACAAACTCAAACACCCATGAGATGCACTCTATTAACACATTGTGGGCAATAACTCACGAAGGCTACAACTCTGAGAAAGGGTAACCTCCACCAAGCACCAAGAGAGAGGGATAATCAATCTGAAGATCTAATGGAGAGAGAATGGAAACCCCACAACATGTCCTTTTACAAGAGAATTTTGAGCATTTATTCTACTATACCCAAATAAAGCCTTGTAAAACAAATAAAGCTTTTTGGGTGGCTCAACATTCTCCAAAATTCCCTCCCCATATAATTTAATGACTAAAAAAGGTAAGAAAGGAGCAAGCTATCAATAGCCACAAAAAGGACTAGGTCAACTAACACCAAGTCGCACCAAATCAAGACAAATAACAAAAAAAAGTGTCACCTAATCACTAGCTACATGTCCCCCAACTTATCACCCAACCACTAAAGTACAGCACCTAGCATACCAATGTGCCTCCCCAACCAACATCGTCAAACCATGGGATGTAAATGCTAACACCCTCTCTTAGATCATGGATGATCCATACAATAAAAGATACACAATGATGGCAATACCACAAATAAACTATGTATGCCCCAACTAACCAATGTTAGATATACCTTAAGAAGACATTGAAGTCAAGGCCGATCGTATTTGAACCCTAATCATAGATAACAAGAATAGCAAAATCTCTTTGTTTACCATAAACCACCTTTGCAACAGCACATCATTACCATGGACCTTCCCCTTCCCCCCTTGAGTATGCCCTCAATCATCTCACCAAAGAAACCCCTCGTGTATGAACTAAAATGAAGCAAAGCCACCTCTGTCAAATTCACCCATCTTGGAATTTAATTTACACCAACTCCAGACAATGAAAAACCATCAAATAATTAATGCATGTAAAAATCCATACTCAAGGGACCCCGCATCACATAGATATATGTAAGAAATGCATGCTCCACCACCATCATCCTCTCATAGTCCCCCTATGAACCAAGAACATATGAGAGGCACCAACTTCCAAAGCACCATGGCTAGAAATGAATTCCATGGTCACAAAAACCTTAGCTACCACACCAAAATCAAAGTTGAAACACCCTTGGCCTTTCCCTCTTTGAAGCTACTACTTTTTAACAACCCTCCGAAGAATCCCATTCTTACCAAAAAAGAATCCCTTCCCTATTCTTCTTGACTTCTCCCCTCTCCAATCATAAAAGTTAGCAAAGCCACTTCCAACATGATATGACAATCTCTCCAATGATCTTTAATCAAACTCATGCTCAAAGAACATAGATATCATACATGGAAAGCTTGCCAACTAATATGATGTTTGAGCCCTTAAGGCATTCGCCAATATATCATACTTGAGATGGACCTCGTAGAGAATAATCCCCGCCAAATGAGCTACTAGAAGAATTGTTGGCGTGTTCCAAAGATGCTTATCACTAGTCATCACTCACACCAGGAAATGATACAATACATTCGACCACCTCATAGGGAATGGTTGGGAGAGCCAACCATTGAAAGTGATAGTTTGCATGGTCAATGAAGCCTTATACGGGAGCCAAAGCTTGGTCCATGCCTTGAAATATATGAGAGAAATATCATGGTCCTAAAGCTAGACATCCTCTTAAAAGTTGTCTTCATCAAGATCATCAAGAAGAGGTGATGGCCATTAAGGTCAACAAGCCAAGCCAAAGACAACACCATACTCTCTCTTGCAAAAACCAAGTTCCATAAGAACACTCTGATAGTGATACTCTAAGACTTAGCAACTTATCATACTTTGTTAGTACACAAGGTATTGTGAGCAATCCATAATTCGCGAATGATCACTATGTACCTAAACCAATGAGAACATGTGCAATATTGATCAGATTATAAGGAGAAACACAAAAAAAACATAAGCGAACTGAGACAATGAAGACACAGAAAATACAAGCAGCTATCACCACAATAGCATTAAAAAACAGTCTAAATAGCAGAAAACAGCAAGATATCCACACACATTAGAGGATGGCATGATTCCGATCCATTGCTGTCCAAAAGGCCATCAATGATGTAAAACAAGAGCACTTGGCTTTGCTTATTTTGCAAGGATTTGCCTTTACATCTAGACATTACATGCCTGGAAAATGGATCTCAAGTACATAAAGAAACACTCTATTGAAACGAGTAAAGTTATTTGATCAAGTGAAGGGGGAAGGTTGCAAAGCAGTATGAAATGCAGCAACGGTCACCAAAAAGCCTCAAGCACAGCTCTAACACAACCTGCAACATCAAAACCTAGACAAGATCTCAACAGACTAGACATCTAATACCATGTGAGACTACACAATGGAAGTGGAAGAGTAAAACATAAACACACAAACAAAGTACACTAGACAATGAAAGCAGAGATCAAAACACAAAAGACGACCGAGGACAAACAATGGAATCCATAAGCATGGGGACAAAGTTGTCTCCTCCAACTAATCTTTTGAATCAACGAGAGAACCAAGTAACAAGAGAACACCCATGTTAAGCTCACCCATCAATACTATGGACTGTATGAGCGAAGGGGAAAACACATTGAAGTACAAAGGGTGAGAAGAGTGGAGGTGGGGACAAAGTTGTCTCCTCCAACTAATCTTTTGAATCAACGAGAGAACCAAGTAACAAGAGAACACCCATGTTAAGCTCACCCATCAATACTATGGACTGTATGAGCGAAGGGGAAAACACATTGAAGTACAAAGGGTGAGAAGAGTGGAGAGAATAAGCACATCTTTTTAATGCTTTTGTAAAATGAGATGATTGACAAACGGTTCACATCGGTTGGCTCTACTACATGAGGTCTAATGTAAGATCTAGCAAACGCAAATTACCTAATCTTTGGAAAATTAGTCAAAACACATGACACACAAGACAGAGACTATGTAAAAACGATCAAAATCAAATTCAATATCTTGCAATGTATACCCAAAAGCCCAAATACACTCACACATCCAAGACATCAAAACTATAGATATATTAAAAAAGGTTGGATTCTGATTGCCAACAACCATCCTAATGAGCCAGACATGCAAGTTACTACAAATAAGAATGTGACTAAGGATAGCCAAAAACTCCTCAATAAGTACAAGATAGGCCAATACATCAAATACCTTGTCCTGCAGCAAAAGTTTTAAATCCCACATTTCAACTACTGTAACAATCACCTAGAGCCATTCTTAATGCCCAAAACTTTCACCAATTTGAATGGACAACTTGGAAACACTCCGAACAATCTCTTATCACAAGACTCATTTTCTTGCCTAAAACTTCTTCTATTGTTCCCCCATCAATATGATCATCATCTACATTTCAAAAGCTAGTGTTATGGGGCCATTTTGACAAACACTAAACCCCTTATTTGTATTTTCTGCAAATATATTGATAGCTAGGATATATGATAACAATGTGCTATGCACCTTGCGATCTTGGTATATAGCAATGTAGCTTGCTTTTTGCTTTTTCAAGTATTGACAGGTTGGGATATCAAAACAAGAGATCATTTCCAATGATCGGCCTTTGCAAACAAGATATCATTTCTGATGATTGGGCTGTACAACATACATGGTGCCTAGTGCGGGTTGAATACAGTGCCAACATCTTCTCAACCATAAGATTTAAGCAATTGAGCTATCCCCAAGTAGCTGCCCCCCCACCCCACACACACACACACACATAGAGACTCATCTTTTAAAAGGCTAACAATGGTCTTCTCTACTCGTCCACACTAGTACCATGTGAGATCTGAGAACCTAAACTAAAAGCACTAGGGTGAAAGCATAGTAGTATGAGACATGTTTTGGAGACAGGCATAGGAACAAGGGAAGGGGACAAGAATTGCCATCCCCCATTACCAAGAGAGAGGGCTCTAACATGGGGACAAGACCAGGACAGTACAGAGACAGGATGCTGGGACTGGGATGGGAAGCATTAAAATAATGGCCATCCCATACTACTATGGGTAGAAGACACATGGTAAAATACAACCACTTCCCAAAAATTGAATTAAAATATTTGTGACATACTTGAAGAACAGAGAGCAAAATTGGTTGAAGAACTCTAAACGCAAAAATCACATTACCTGTTCAAGCCCACCACGACCAGTAACCTCTACATAAAGCAAATGCAGATCTAACTCCTTACCACCGATAGTAGGTATCCTGAAAACCACATAAAGTCTTTACACATCAACCTTGAGCCTGAGTTTGTGACTAATGAAAAGATCGTGTTCAAAAATCCTAGCATATCCTGTAACAGAGAACGCAAATGAATACCACTGACAATTTGACGGATTCACTGAACACACGTGACAAGCTTACGACACTGCATTCCTTTAAAACCTCAAGCCCACCAAAAAATTAAAGATAGATTTCCTAGCAGAACATGCGGATGCTGATGATGTCACTGGAAAGAACCAAATCATCTTGCATCCTCGGAGGTGCCAGAGCCTGCAGAGCCCAATTTTACAATTCCAAATGTCAACTGAAAGGCATGTCAAAGTGCCAGGCTGAAACCTGTGACCCCTGTAGCCATTTCTTTGTTACATGACCCAGTCGTGATGACATGTTCAGAGAAGGAAGTGCACGAGCACCAGTTTTATGGTCTGACATGCTACCCAACCTGTCATCCTATACATCTTGTATCTCAATTGCTTTCTGATTGACCCAGAACCCATGTCTCCCGGCTGTGCTACTGTGGACCAAAAAAAAGGAGCCACATACATTGACATCGCCAGTCGAAATTTGGAGCTTCAGGGGTTAAATACTCTACTCACATGAGGCGTGTACCAAGTGCAGCATGAAATTTGTTCAATGTGTCGTAGAACACGTCCCGGTCTGTCACTACCGTCTCATGCTTCGCAAGGGCAGAAGGATAGAGAAGGGCAGGCTGCTGGGGTACAATTGCCAATTGGGAGCCCGCAGCAGGGGAGGAGGTGGCGGCAGCGGCAGGCTGGGAAGTGTTCGACGGCGCCAGCTGTATGGATGGAGCTTGGAGGTTATCCTGGTGCAGCTGCTGATGTTGCGGTAGTTGCTGCTGCTGCTGCTGGTGTTGTGGCAGTTGCTGCTGCTGAGAAGGAGATGGAGAGTGCAGGGGCGCAGCAGCCATTCTGTCAACCGATGAAGGAGGGGGCGGAGCAGGGGGTGAAGACGCCAGAGATTGCCCTGACATGATGGATCTGTCGGTGAAGCACCAGGGTACTACTGCTTGCTCTAGTGAGAAGGAGCAGGCCCGGCCCCAAATGCGGAGACACACGCGTATTCTACTCGGACTGATGACTGTCTAACATAGGACAGGGTATTATGCTCCAACATTAGAGAAAGCAGGTCAAAAAAAGGGGGCAGGGGGCAGAGTCACAGACGGATGAAGTAAAAAAGGGGCGATGGTAGTTTGCGGGTGGCATCAGGAGAGGAATATGTGGAGGTGCGAGTTTTGGAGGGAGGGAGGCAGGGAGGGAGGGAGGGAGTAGCCTAGCAAAACATGGGAAGCCGGAGATCGGGGAGGGGGGGGGAGGGGGGCCCGTGGAGGAGGCAAAAGGGAGGAGGAGAGAGAGGGAAAGTCAGAGATTCAAAAAGGGGGGGTTGAGGGGGGGAGGATAGAATGTCAACAGCAGGAACAGGGGAGGCAGGGTAGAGTGGTACACTACCTACAAGAAGCAGGAGAAGAAGAAGCAGAGGAGGGAGAGAGGAAGGAGAGGAAGAAAGGAACGTCAGAGAAGAGAGGAAGAAAGGCACATCACGTGATGACTTTCGTGAACAGCGGCATGGCCGGAGCTGAGAGAGAGAGAGAGAGAGAGAGAGATGGAGAGAGGGGGGAGGAGGAGGCGGAACAGAAACACAGGGAGGAGAGAGAGAGAATGAGTGCGTGTGTGTGTGTGTGTGTGTGTGGCGGGGGGTGGGGGGTGGGGGGGTCCGGGGGTTTTTAGGGTTCCCCCTTTCGGAACAAGCGCCCGCCGCCGCCGCCACCCCAAAAGAGGAATGCCACCACCCTCCTTCGCTACCTCCGCCCTTTGCCTCCCGAAGTCACATTTACACTTAACCCCGGCCGTTCACACGCGTGGCCCGTTTTGGACGTGTTTTGTTTCTGACCCTGTTTTTTCCCCCCCGTCGCTCTGCCCCTTATTTATTTTGTCGATATTCTCTTTTGTTTTAATTTTTGGAGATCACGCTTTTACCAACCCCGATGATCCCCAGCCTTTGCTGCCTGCCAGGACTTACTACACGGCCAGTATCATCACATCCGGCACACGCGTCTCGAAAAAAAAAAACCAAAAAAACAAAGAACAAATTAAAAAACGTGAGGTCTAAATTCTAATAAGTTATAACCATCTAACGCCTTCTTTTAACTTTGAAGCCAATTAAATTACGACGCTATTTGAGCCAATCGTTGCATACGCAGACTCATGCTATTAACAGCACTCAACGTTACTATTACCCGTTGGTTGTGCCTGCCCGCTCTCTTGCCAATATGTGCTTAGACGACTTTTAAAAGCCTTCCTCATTGTCACATGGCATTAGCACACGCAGCCTTACACCTAATTATACCAACTAATAATAAATAACCAGTGTATGACCTACATGTTGTCCTTATAACATCCAAACAAAGTCATCTCTTATCTTCTACTTGATTATTTGCATTGCTTCCTAAAAGCCCTGCCTCCATTTTTGCTTCAAGCATTTCTAATGCTTCAGCCAATCTTTCGCATTGCCATGAACAGAATAAGGTCTCCCCCCATTGCTGCTTCTCACTCCTTGGTATGATTCACCCAACTTTTCCAGCCACCATCATGAACACCTCCATCGTCACATCCAACAAGATGCCTTGCATATCTTCCTTCAGCTATCAACTTAGAGAGGTTACTTACTGTAGGAAAACTATTTGCCTTCGTTGTTACTTCCCACTCCCTTGTGCAACCACCATCAAATGAACACCTCCATTGTTGCATCCAACATGATGCCTTGCATATCTTTATTAAGCTATCAACTTAGAGAGGTTATAATTTTTTACTTTTTTTTTAACCCACCCACTAGCCCAAAGGAAACAAAGGGCATCATGCCACAAGACAATGTTATGGGCTCCACATTGCAACACTAACAAACGAAGTTGGATGGGCAAAAGCTCACCATGGGCATGCCCTACCCAGATAAATGAGATAAGGCAATTTAGTAGTTTGAAAAATCATCGCAACAATGGGCTTTGAACTTACATTAGCATCTTGAGAGGCTAGTTGCCTGGCCACTAAGCCAAAACAACTTTTGGTTTGAAGAATGGCATTTTAGTCTTTGAACATCAAGCACACTGGTTTTTTATTTTTGTAGGATGGGCAAGTGTGAGACTAGTAGTAGATAACCACCCTTAGTCTCATCCTTTGGAATGACTTGCAAATCTTCCTTTAAGGAGTCTTGAGCACTGTACTTGGCCTAGAATGTCATGAGGCATTTGCATGACATGTTAAGCTAAGAGGTCTAATGCAAAGACAAATGCACTTGTTGTATGGTTTTACTCGTGCTAGAATGTGTCTAGTGGGGAAGATTTCTCCTCTTAAACATCCCATCCTTCACCTTGACAAACTACCCTAGCTCTTTACCATTTGCCAACCTTTAATTGCAAGCTCTTCTACCTAATATTATCGATTTCTTTTTGTGGCTTGAAGATGCAATCTGTTAAGATCCTCTAATATTATCAAAAAAAAAAATCCTGAAGATGCCCTCGGTTAAGATCCTCTAATACTCATCAAATAAAAAATTTAGTGGAGTACATGCTTCTAAGTCATTTTTCATTTTACATGCCTATCTAGCATCTTATTAATGAAAAAGTCAATTCCAAACAACCCCCCCACCCTCTCCTTTACCTATGCTTCTCCATAACATGCATCACTAACAATTACAAAACACCTTTTTGTGTAAATTACACACATGCACTTCTTACGACATTTCAGAATATGCTTCCTTTGAATTGTTCTAGATTACAAAGATCGAGAATATCTATCTTCATGATAAACCAAACTAGATCCTCGCATACGATTTGGAATGTTTTTAAATCCATTATGATTCAAAGAGATAGGGTACACTTTTTATCTAAAAGTTGTGCTTTCACAATCAAGAAGAATTTTATGCATAAACTTATAATGAACAATAGTACTAAACATACTTGAGTTACAGAGTATCGAGTCCATAATGTCCAAAGAGTATACACAATCATACACTTGAAATAAACAAGGCATTCTACAATAATGTGACATTTCTAGACAAATAACCTAGGTTAGGAATTCTTAGATATTGCTCATTTGAATATTTCCGTAGTCTTACTCATCTTCATGTCTTTAAATCCTCGAAAAACTTAACACCATGAACTTTGTAAAGTCTCCTATCATTTATAGCAATACAACATGTCTTTAGATTGTTGTGAAGATGTACAAAAGATAGCTGTCAATTTTCATTTATGCTTTCTTCTTTTAGAAGCTATGTACAAATAAATTCAAATAGAGAAATTGTATGCATACAAGAAAAAAAGTCCACTGTGACAAGTCCATTGAGGGGAGGGGTTCGTTTTGAAAGATAGCAAACTAGTAAGCAAACATGCAAATAAGAAAAGAATACGTATAAGTAGACAAGCTAAAGCATGGATTCATATATCAAATATGTAATGACTTAATAATACAATTATTTTACCTTTTGACACTGTTTATTAATGGGATATCACCCATCTATTCACCCAAAGATAGCACATTGCAAACCCACCCAATTGTGGGTTTCAATCCCCGAACCTTTTAGAACTCATGCACCCTCCCAACCAATTGGGTTACCTCTTTTTGGTTAAATTATGCAATGAGTTACTTAATATCTTGATATGGGCATACATGTGTATGTGTCTTCTTCATATTTATAGCTTCAAGGATGTATTTGAGCTACAAACTCATGCTAGAGATTAGCCATACATTTGAGTAGTTGGAAAAGGAATACAATATTTTTGGTTAGTTGGTTGTCCTCACTTGCAAATTTCTGACCTAATGTTTTACAAAGTTAATTAATAAACCACATGTCAACAATCAATCAATAGATTATCATCATTACAAATGAGCAAGAATCGTGGGGTAAGCTTAATCCATAAATATCAAATATGTGAGGTAGATAACATTTTCAACGTTGTGTTTTCAACAAAGAGACTATAAGTTGGCATAAAAAGATGTTTCGCTTAACACCCTGGGGTGCATGAATGACTAATGATGTAATTGTACATGTGAGCCCCTATTTGGGGGCTTTTCTAATCATTTGGTAGAAAGTGAGGACCTTTTGAAACAAAACCCCAAGCCTTGCTTGTCCTTGACACTTGTAAGAACAATATCCTTTAGACTATTAGGTGACTAGGACCTCTACTTCTAGTTTTTTGTACTTTCAAAGTAAGTCAACATAAGCCTTATATTCTGTGTAAATGTTGGTTTTTTCAAGTCATCTAATGAAACACATTGCTAATTTTAAATACCACATCTAACAATGGCTAAGAATGCAATCTAGGCTTTTTTTGATATGCAAGGAGTCAATGTAGTGTGCAAAAATAGAAATGACAAAGCACATATATGTTTATTTCAATATCAACAATGTATATTTGTTAATTATATAGGCCCGCTAATGTATCAACTCTACTAACTAAAACACGACATGTCCTTGTTTGCAATTTGTTAACACGAGTTTTGCAAATTGTTAACGTGAGTTTATGCAAGCTTGTCGCTTTTGTGGTTCCCCATGGGCGAAAGAATCGAATCGCCACCAATCATTGAGCTATTCGATCACATTATAATTTGGTTAACATGAGTTTACATGGACACACTTGCTTTTGGGATTCTCCAAAAGGTGAATGAGATATATTTTCTTGACCTACATCAACTTCTATTTGAAATCTTAACTCAAGATACCCTCTATGAGTTTATTGTGGAAGCATCGAACTCAATATCTATTTTTCAATGAAAAGTTAAACAGGTGTTTCCAAAAGCAATCAACTATAATCTCGTATTTAATACTCGAACCTCTTGTAGCATATTTGTCATGTTGTACTACTTAGATCTTGCAATTATGCATAAGGCATGTATCAAATCAATTTATTTAATAGAGCACCATATTTCTAACATATGCTTACCTAGAAACAATTTAACATTAATATTTTTTATTGCTTAAAACATTACATTTACGTTGTCACGATATTTAGCTTGTATCATGTCTTAGTTCATCCTTAGTCATTTGGATGAACATGCATATCACAATATAATATAATTCCATTTCCTTATAGGTCACATAAGTAGATTAATAAACTCTAGCTTAAAATCTACTCAAAGTAAGATTGTGCACAACTCCTTGTTTCCCTTTTTCTTTTCCCCTCTTTATCTGGCAATGAGGTATGGGAGTACCATCAAAAGATCACCATGTATACAAACAACTTTATTATCTGAACATAAAACGTACCAAAAAAAGAACATAAATGTGAAAATGCTTTAAGAAAGGACATGTTAAAAACTTGTAGTCGAAAGTAAAGTGCAACATCTTAAGTTAAAAAACCATTTAAATGCTATAAGAAATTACATTTTAAGAACAAACACTCAAACAAGTGAAAGTGCCACATCTTAAGTTATACAACCATTTCAACACTATAAGAAATGACACGTTAAAAACTAGTAGTCAATTTGCGAAAGTGTTATAAAAGACCATTTCATAATCCTATAAAATATATTAAACAATCAACTACTTACGCTAATGATGATCCAGCCCTACCCAAAACTTTAGCCACATCTAGAAATATGTTTGTAGAGCCTGCTATGTTTTCTATTTTCTCATAGGTCCCTAAGAGCAACGACCTTGACTTTTTTCTAGAGCTTTGATGATTCTTCATCCAAATTGCCTTCATCTCCAAACAACATCGCTCTAATCTTCAAAGAGTCATTGAGGTCAACTTCTTTGAACCATTTTCTCAATCTATCCCACACTAATAACATCATTCTAATCTTTAAATAGTCATCCAAGTCACCTTCTTTGAATCATTTCCTCAATTGATTCCACACAATTCTAGCTTCTTTATGGCACTAGAATAAATGTTTGACATATTATTTGCCGACAACACAAAAGGAATAGTTCAAGTTGACTTTTCTTACCTTCCCCATGCTGTCCTTTGCAAGGAGTTTGTTTGTAACCACCTTTCATACCAAAAGGTTAAGTGCCCTACTACAAGTCTCTTTTCAAACTTTTACCAATCTCCATCTCCATGTAGCTAGAGTAGTGTAATGATAATTATCTCTCCATTTCAAGCACCTTTCTCTACACCACTTTTACTAGTTGTTTCGCTTCATGAGCTCAATGTTGGGACTTACGACACAACTCTTATTGTTTTAAGGGGACGACACACATAGTCAACAGCTAAGATATAAGTAAGAACAAGGAGTCCCAAAGTTTGCATGTACATGAATAGATTGTTTTATCTTTTAAATCCTTTTTATACATGGCTTTTAGGGTTTCCACCCTTCTCGAGCATCTAGCCCACTCTTGTAGCCTCATGACCAATCCTTGTAATGCATATGTGCATATAAAGACTTATTTTGGATTGTACTTTGAACAAAAATAATTACAATTTGCATGGGACAAATCTTGACTCTTGATTTTACAATTGTTATAATATATTTCAAAAAATGACTATAGGTATTTCCATTGGAGGAAATTCTTGTGCATCCATTTGCAAAATTTGTTTCTTAATTTCTTGTGTTCCATTGTTCTTCTACTTCACTCCAAAATGGAGTTAACATTACCCCTCTCCTAGACATGTACAAATCCCATGGCACACAATAATGTAGAACTTCATGTGAGGAATGCTTGTGAAGAGATGGTCCTTTTGGAGGAACGGTTGTCTTTTCATGATAGTATAGTAAGGTTGTCGCTGCAATTCTAGTGATGGTAACTCGAGGAGATAGATGATGGTTCCATGGATGTAGGATTGTTATTGTACATAATAAATGGCTATTGATGTTGTTGGGCGCTTCTTCAATCTCTTTAGCAAACCTGTAATCAACATGCCCTCCCTAAAGGTGTGTCTACCTTACTATGTAATACGAGTGCTCATGCAAGTATAACTAGGATATGGGTTGAACTTTAAGCAAGCTTGGGTGGTGTCCCACACTTGAGGACCTAGTCAGTGTAAGATTTTATTGTATGATGCAATTGTTAGGGTGATACAATTGTCCAAGCAAGTTTGCAATGTATTTTTCTTGATGTGCCCTAAGGTTGTGCTATGGAGGAAAGAGCTAGGGGGTTAGAAGCAGAGCCAGCTAACCGGGGCCACCAGATGCACCTAACTTAAGGACCCCTGTGTGCAATGATCATATAATGCATCTATCTAAGTTGGAGTCTTTGCTCTACTTTATTTATTTTATTTTTCATTTTTTTTCTTAAATGGTGATTTTATTCTTCATAGAGTGGGGAAGAATGTGGTGCATAGGTGCAAGTGAATCATGGCTACCCTATCTATGCTTGTAACAATATTGAAAAACAATGGTGGCCATCCAATCTTCATATGATATTGACGCTCACTTTAACAATGTTAAGGGTAGTGGTAGTTAGTGTCGTTTAAAGCGAGACAAGCAATGGCACATTAATGAGCAAATGAATACGACAATAGTTATGGAAATCTTCACAACACACGGGTATAGAGAATAATGTAGCTAGCAATAGGCTATAAAAGGGAAAGGCCCACCCAACATGTGTAAAAAGATAGGGAGAGAGAGATGAGGCAACACAGAGCAGTGAACTCCCATATTCTTCATGATTCCATGTACTTCGCACACATACTAAAAATGATTAAAAAGAACTAGGTCTAAGTGACCTGATGACTACTCACACTGACTAACTCTACCAGAGCTAAGTGGACCCGACTTATTGACTACAACTCATATGCCAGGGACAACTGGACACTAGCTGTCATGTTAGTGTGCATGAGTTGAGCTTGAAGTCTCAACACTCCCCCTCAAGCTCAGACTAGCTGATGTAGTCCAAGTCGCTCTATGAAACAAAATTCTCTTTACCAAGTGATTTGGTAAAGATATTTGCTACTTGGTCTTCTATCTTCACATGAAGTAGATCAATCTGTCCTACAAGTACCATTTTCCTGATGAAATGGTAATGAATCTCTATGTGTTTGGATCTAACATAATAGATGGGGTTGCTAGCTAGCATCACACTACTGAGATTGTCACAATGCAATGTGACTTTGTTGTCCAACTGGATACCCAAATCATATAGCAGTTTCACAAGCCAAACTGCTTCGCATGCCGTTAAGGTTGCACCTCTGTATTCTGCCTATGTAGTACTAGATAAAGCAACTGTGGGTTGCTTCTTACTACTCTAGTTGATCGTACTGTTGCCCAAACTGAAAGCATAACCACTGGTTGACCTCCTGTCATAGACACAACCAACCCAATCAGCATCCATATAACTTGTCAAATCGAATGACTTTCCATGCTCATAAAATAGCCCATAATTAGCATTACCCTTCACGTACCGCATAATCCTCGTGACTGCATCTAAGTGTGGCTTACGAGGTTTATGCATAAACTGGCTAATCAGCCCCACTGCATAACTCAAGTCAGGACAGGTAATAGTAAGGCGAATCAGGCTACCCACCATCTGTCTGTACATAGTGACATTCTCCATCGCAGTCCCAACATCAACTGCAAGTTTGACATTCTGATCCAATGGTGTTTCCATGGCTTTACACTCCATCATGTCATATTTCAGCAACATTCATGAGTATATTGTTTTTGCAATAGCCATATATCTTCAGGTGTAGACACAACCTCAATCTTGAGAAAGTACTTTAGCTCACCAAGGCCCTTGACTTTGAATTCAGTCTGTAATATTGCTTTAATTTAAGCAATCCCATGATCATCATCTCTAGTGATGATCAAATCATAGACATAAACCACCATAAAAACATAACCATGCTCTGTCTTCTTTGTAAATAGGCTGTGATCTGCATGACCTATCTGGAAACCAAGCTGCTGCAAATAAGTGCTTATGCAA
This sequence comes from Lygodium microphyllum, assembly GCF_053477565.2. Lineage (NCBI taxonomy): Eukaryota > Viridiplantae > Streptophyta > Polypodiopsida > Schizaeales > Lygodiaceae > Lygodium > Lygodium microphyllum. The sequence continues at coordinate 32,823,571 of NC_141140.1, read as the reverse complement.
GCATTCCATGCTCTCGGTGCCTGTTTTGGCCTATACAATGTCTTTTTTAGCTTATACACATATGTTGGATAGTCAGGGTATACATAACCCTCAGGCTGCTCCATATACACCTCCTCAAGCAAGTCACCAATCAAGAATGCATTTTTGACATCCATTTGCCATAATTTCCAGCCCTTAGAAGTTGGTAATTCAATTACTATTCTCATTGTTGCCATCTTGGCAATGGGTTGAAAGTCTCCTCATAATATAGGCCGTACTACTGTGCATATCCCTTTTTTGCAACTAGATGGGCTTTATACCTTTCCAACAAACCATTTGACTTATATTTCACTTTATAAACCCATTTGCAGCCAATGGGTACTTTGCCTTCAGGTAGACGGACCGATTCCCATGTCTCATTTTTAGCCAATGTTGTGTATTCCTCATCCATGGCAACACACCAATTCTCATCTGTATAACTGCCTCACTGAACTTCGTAGGCTCTTTATAGCTTGACACTTTAGTAATATTGGTGTGCAAATCGAATGCTAGATGTGTATGTAACGAGCACTGAAAGGTCCCCAACAACAAAGAACTCTACTTTAAGCTCAAAAATCAAGAGAATAGACTTGCACGATATGAGGCAAAAAGACCAATTGGGTACAATCTCCCCCCATGCCTTGTGTGAGCGCTTCACAAAGTATATATTTATAAATTTATTCATCTCAAAGCTAAAAAATAGCCCTATTTTACAAATAAGTATGCTTTAGCTTTTATGTTTGCTTTTGTCCAAATAAAGAATAAAGCGGTTGGGTGGCCCAAGAGTCAGGTTGTGCCCAAACACAATGTCCAATAATGAAATATTTAAATCGTGCATCCATGCGCATACAAAATAATAAATATTTATCAATCACTTCAATAAATAAGCGTGCCTAAATAAATATTAGCGCCACGCCTTTAATGATAAGACGAGCACGCTTATTTATTTAGGCACGCTTATTTATTTAGGCCCGGCCACACATTGTGGTTGTTGGAGTTCCCACTTTGAGTTTCACTCTCTCTCTTGCTCTTGCTCTCCATCCGCCATAGCTCTCACCCGCTATAGCTTTCACCGCCAAGCTTCTTCCTCCTAGGTTCCACTTCCCTTTCAATTGGTATCAGAGCAAAGACATTGGAGCTTGCCCGGCATTCTCTTCAGCCTGGATTTGAAGAGCTTCAACTCGAGCTTCAATGGCAGCCATGGCACCTTCATTTGCAGGTATGTTTTGATCTCTCATCTCCTCCCTGATCTTCTGATCTTCCATTGGCACCTTGCAGGGCTGCATCGAAGCCCCCTCAACATTGCCAAGTTCTCTAAAGCACTGTTGAAGACCCCCCAGCCCCTAGGACCAGCCATCGCAAAATGCAGCGCATTTTTAGGGGGCTGGGCTAATCTCCTCCTGACATTTCCAGCTCCTTCCCCGGCTTCCCGGTACTGTTGGCAACCTTCCTGATCATCATTGGACTCCCCGGCATTAGTTCTTGGCTCTCGACGATCAATACGAGTGCTTCCACCTTTAGCCCTTGCTGTATACACAATTCCATGACTTTCAAAACAGGGCAGCACTTGACAGTTACTATTTGATGCTTCCTGGTATTTTCCATTTGATGCTTATTGATGTCCGATGATGCCCAGATGTTATGGAATGCTATGTCTATGATTTGGAGCAGATTTGGGTGCCGATTGAGCTTCATTTAATAGTAAATATGTTGCTATAATACAGTGGGATAAATCTCATTTACTTGGTGTATGCATTGGTTCTTGGATACGGGGTGCTTACTGGAGACTTGTTGATGGGACCTGAAATGGGCCGGCACTGGCTATAGCACTAGCCGGACCTCATGCTCACAACAAACAAGCATACCCTCACGGCCTCGCGGACTAGGAGCGTCTATCTAATGCTAAAGGACAAACTACTCTGAAGCCTAATCTATGCGTTTATAGTTTTATAGTTTTGTAGTCCAACGTTTCCCTTTCTATAAACTCCACAGAGGGAGAACCCATACACATTGGCACTAAATACCACGATCACATACATGGGAGCAACCTCTCGGTAGAAACATCGCGGCCCCACTGCAGCTCTCCTACATCGCAGGGATTGTCCCCTTGATGCGCTGCTCAACATATAAAACAAACGAACAAACTCCACTCTTCATTTCGAATCCAAGAGATATACCATGTGTCCTTACTTAACAGTCCCTTAGGAAATCGACCCTCTATCCTACGGCAAGGGATAACCTTACGCTCTCAATCGTGGGTCCAATTCCTAAGAAAACAAGTGCTATGCAGTCAAGGAGCTTTTCCGTTGATACCATGAACTATACATAGTGCATAATGTGAATGGTTTAGTGCACAAACAGAAGAAAATCAGCATTGTGCATCGTGCGAAACCACTCTTTTCATGATTTCCATACTAGCGTTTATGTACTGCAATGAGAAAAGACACTGAGACTTACGCTCATGCTGCCTTTCCCTTTATTTTAAAACAATGTCCTATAGGCATGATGCAACACATAAACTAGATTTTAGTTTATATTTTGACGCTCAACCTCCCCTCCCACCCTACCGTTTAATGTTTTGCATTCGTTGATAGGTGAAAGGGTCGTTTTATGTGTGTTTCCTTACAAAGAAAGCAATAAATATGAACAGAAACATAGAAACGAGGGTCAACTGAGGCCAACCTCGTGCTTTACCTTCATTATATGTTGCACAAATACACATGTAATTTTTTGGAAATTTCCTTTTATCGTTTCCTAATTTTCTCCCATTTAAAACCCATTTTGGGGTATTTTTCCTCTATTTTCTTCAATAAAAATGACTAAAAATTAAGATTGATTGTGGGCTATGGCCTTTAGGTTCCTTGACAGTAAAATTTCAGGTTTTTTAGGCGTTATGTCTCATATTTCCCATTTATTTTGCAAAAATCCCATTTTTACCCCTTAAATGCGTGTTTTTCGGGTTTTATAACATTAATTTCAGCCATATCGCTTATGATTTTCTGATTTTCAGATTATAAACTATTGAAACTCATAGAAAACAACATCTTAATGAATATTCAGTCCATGGGAACAATGTCTCATCAATCAAATGGGATAAAAACTCATTTTTCTTCATAAAAATTTGAATTACCTCTTAGGTTTCGTGTTTCGGGATTTCGGTTTTGCTACAGGACTGCAGGTCAGCCCACATTCAATGTCCAGCATCTTCACAATCAGCAATCTTCATGTCTACATCGACCCGGAAGCAATCCGGTCCCAACCAGACCATCTTTCCTTCACCGTTCTTCATTTCCTCTTGCACGCAAGAACATCCCTTTAGAGGAGAGAGAGGGAGGAGAGAGAAAGACTAGATCTGGTTCTCTTCATTCAGTCCATCATTCCACGAGCGAAGGGCGGCGATAAGACCAGCAGAGAGAAAGAAGTTCAGCCCCATGATCAATTGCATAGGGTGTTGATAGCCTACCATCACCCTCATTAAGATTCATGGCGCATTTTTCGGGCGCAGATGGCGCCATCTTCCCACATTTTCCTTCACCTTCTCTCTCCACGATTTGCATCTTTTGATTGCATAAAATTTGGGGGGGTCCCAACTCCAAAAGGCACTTCTCATTTGGCCTCTCAAATGTCCGCCTCTTTGAATCTTGACCATTTGTTGACTCCTTCTTCGTCTGGCATCCGATTCGAGCTCTGAAAAATCTTGGGCGTCCGGCTTAACATCCCACATTGACTGGCAACTCTTGACAACCCGCACGGCACTCGAAAAAATTATCAAAAATCCACAAGTGTCGCTCGAACGCTTTTTAAAAGTCGTATTTCACTTAGTGCTTAAAATCGTCCTAGCTGGAACTGCCGCCTTCGATGTTAAATATTTTTTCCCTAAATTTCATATTTTTAAGCGAATTTTAGGCACATTTCGGGCTCAAAACTCCGCTCTCACTTGCATGATCATACCAATGTATTTGGAGATTGTTAAATGCTTCTTTTTGGTTCCGGAATGCTTTTGAGCTTGGATTAGGCTCCACCTTGGTCGTCATTCACTGGCATTTGGCTTCAGTTGGCATGCTTTGGACTGGTTTATGTCTATTGTCACTACTTGACATTTAGGCTTCTTGCATTTATGCTTTGGTCAAATATGGATGCCCCTTGGTTTTCCCATGCTTGACAATTATTTGGAGCTTCGTCTTCGGATGTATTTGAGCATTTTGGACCTACTGGACATTACAATTGGTTGTCAGTTACATGCTATTTGACTGCTTTTAGGCTTATGCTTTACGTGTCTATGATAGCTTGGGATTTATACTCTGGATGTACCCTACTGGGATTTGGCATGTCTGATGCTATGTACTCGATGTATTTGAGCATTGCTTGCTCTATTTGCATCTGTGTTTACTTCCAGTGGGAGCCTCTTGGTATATTTGGATGTACACAGAGTCTTACTTGCACTTGAGCTTGAGCTTGTGGGACAAATACATGCATTTGCTCTCTTGAGAGCTTTATGCCTACAGTTAGTCTGTAGTGGGCTGATTTGATATGCCTATTGGGGCAGGCACCTATCTCTATCACAGGTTTGTCAGTTTTGCATGCATCTTGAATGGTTATGCATTGAGCTTCTTGCTCTATCAGTTGTGCTTGTGCTTGGTCTCTTCTCTTACCCCGAGACCCATTACATGCATGACTTCTAGACCTATGAGATGTCTCTTGCCTGACAGGTTATTAGTTTGACAGTTCTCGATACCTTCTTGCCCCTTGACACTCATTGTTGGATGTATCTTGCTACCTGGTAGTTGCAGTGACAAATGTATCAGTGATTGCTTCACTTTGGGACAGTTTTACATATTGCTGTAATTTATTCCAGCAAGTTGAAATATGCAGATTTTGAGCACTTGTATGAGGGCAATGCTTATTGTTTGATGTTATCTTGGTCATATTTGGTGGACATGTAGTTTTCTTGGTGAAATCCACTCTTTTAGCTAGTTTTAGCAGTGGTTTTAGTGCATTTTCTGCTAATTACAACAACCTACAATTTTGCATTTTTGCTTTGATTTGGGACAGTATGGCTAGTCATCTGAAAGACACATCTCTCTTTAACATTCACAAGTTGGATGGTACCAACTATGGGTATTGGAAGTCCCTTACATTTCATGGGTATTAAACCCGAGGATATGGATGATGATGTTTGGATGGAAGTCGATGAGCTATGCAAGTCTACCATTATTTTGTCACTCTCAGAAGAGGTCCATCATAATGTTGTTGAAGATGAGAATCAGAGTGCATGGAACTTATGGGAGAAATTTCAGGAGCTTTATGTGCAGTAGAGTCTTGTGTCACAGATGTATCGGTTGAAGCAGTTAATGGACCTTCACATGAAGGAGGGGACATACCTATCATCTCATTTCAGTCAGTTTCATGCTATCATGAAGAATCTGTTGTCACAGGGTATTGAGTTCAAAGACAACTTGCACCCGTTGTTTCTGTTTGGTACCTTGCCTGAATCATGGGATGTCTTCTGTACTGCCATATGCACGAACAAGCTTGATGGGTTGAAAATCAAAGATATTAAGAGTGCTTTATTGACTGAGAAAATCAACAGGAGAAACAACGATGCTTCCTTCTCTTCACATGCATTGACCATTACAGGTGGCCGATATGGCAGGTATGATAATGATCATAAGGGCAAGGACTCTCAGAAGTCCAGGTCAAAGTCACATGGCCGTAGTAAGTCCCGTGAACAGAAGTCTAATCTCACATGTCATTATTGTGGGAAAGTAGGACATATTAGGCTGCAATGCCATAAGATGCACAACGATAAGCACAAGGAAAAGGGAAAAGAGAAAGTGCAGGAAAAGTCTTCAGAGTGCAGTATTGTACCTGCAAAGTCCAGTGTGAAGATAGAAGAGGTTAATGTCATGCATGCTATTGATTCCGATGAAGATTACATACTTGCAGCTTCTTCATGCGATGCCTTACAGGCTTCTGAGATACATTCTATATATGTGCAGTGCTATCTTTTGGATTCGGGTGTGTCATTGCATGTGACACCCTGTAGAGATTGGTTTCATACCATCTTTGGTTCTATCCGTCTTGGTGATGACAGGTCTCTTGACATTGTGGGCTTTGGAGATGTTAGGCTGCAGTTTCCTTCTCATAGTTGTTTTGTTTTGCATGATGTACGCCATGTACCTGCATTGACTCGTGTAGTGGAAGCTCACACTCAACCGCCAAGACCCACGGACCGATTATTATTTCAAGCGTTTCAAGTGAGCTCCCATGGCTATCTCTCACCTAGCCGACGTGCCGTCGATCCTCTCGGGGTATAGTGAGCTTACCTTGATGCCGAAATGAGTTGCCTCCTCTCTCGCAGACGTCGATAGCTCCACGATCCTAGATGCTAGCTCAAGAATCCTTAAGCCTCCTCCATCTCCAAGTTCCATCCACCATAGCCGTGCGCATGAGAAAAGAGAAGAGAAGAGAAGAGAGAAGAGGAGATAGTGAAGAGCTTCACCCTCTTGCTCCCTCACTCCCACACACTCACTCACTCCCTCACACTCTCACACTCCCTCTCTCAAGAGCACACACACAAGCAAGGTGAAGAGAAGAAGAGAAGAAGAGAGGACTCTTGTTAGCCACACACCAAAGAATGAGCTTCCATTTGCTTTTTGAACTTTATATACGAGCCCTAAAATCCCATGGGCACCCATCCCTTTTTACATGACCAACCATTGTGGCAAGGTATCTTTTTCTAATTCCCTCTTATTGCTTCATGCCCTAAGTTTATACCCATCTATTCTTTTACAAATGGTACAGGAGGGAGCATGACACTCTTTTACAAGAGTTTTTAGAGTTTTTTGAGGTGCCTTTCATTTAAAATTGTGCTTTTTGCCTTAACTTAGCTTTAGGGGCCGCCTCTACACCTTTGCTCTTTTCCATCATTTTTCCACTTTTTTCTTTATTTTTCTGCCATCTTAAATTGAGGTTAACATTACCCCCCTCCGAGATGGGTGCCAGTCCCATGACACTTCTAGCTGTTTATTGTGAAAGGGTAGGTGGTTGGCAAGTTATTGGTTAGGTGATGGTAGGGCTACATGTGGACTCAGATGCTTTGGAAGCTTTGGCAATGATGGTTGATGGAGAAGACAATCAGATCTTAGTTGGATGATAGGGCCTTTGAAGTTGGTGGTTTGCCGCATTTTGTAGTACTTGAAAGGAGAAGGTGCGGTGCTCTACCTAAGGGGAGTGTCTACCTTATTGTGTGGTGCATTGTGCTCGTGCTGGTGCAACGGGGAGTTGGGTCTAACCACAAGCAGGCCTGGCTCATGCCCCACACTTGAGGACCCTGTTCGTGCAGAAGGGAGGTGCGGTGTGTGTAGCATAGGGTGACAGGTCTAACCATAGGCGAGTGTTATCTCCCTAGGTATGTCATGTCCTTAATGTGCCCTAAGCATGAAGTAGGGGGTCAAAAAGGGGCTAGGGGGTTAGAAGTGGAGTCGGTCGATCGAAGCCACCGGACACACCTAACTTGAGGACCCCTAGGTGCAGTGATCGTGTCCTATGTGCTCTTGGTTGTGTCTTCACACGAGTCTTTCTTTCCATGTCTTTTTCTTTTTGTGATGTGTTTTCTTGCCTTCCTTTCTTTCTTTTATTTTTATTTTATTTTATTTTTCTTTTTTTTAAATGTTTAAATTTTATTTTTTATTAAGCCAAGATGACAGCCAGTTTCTAACTTTCATTGTCAGAGTGAGGTGGACAAGGGGGCCAGATAGATTTGCTAAAAAACTGCAAGCTCTGCATGTATCCCTTGAGATTCATGCAAACATGGAGTGAAGTGGTGGAGAGGAAGGCGTGGTTGCATCGGGTGAACTAGCTATTGTTCATATCTTCAAGAAGAGCTAGGCAAAAAGAAGGTAGAAGGCTAGCTCTTATCATCAAGCGCGTCATGGCGCAGCTATCGATGTTGTTAGGATCAAAAAAGAGAGATGGGAGGCCACGTTCTTGTGGGGTAGGATCCTGCTTAAGTAAGAGTTTAAGAAGCCTAAGGTAGTTATAGGTGGTTATGAAGGCTGGATTGGGGCAAGAGGAAAAGTCGGCGAGGAAGCGGGTCATGGAAAAGTCTAGGCTTTCAAAGGTTAAGGTGAGATCTTGTTCAAAAGAGGCACAGTTAGGATTATAGATAATGGGGAAGTCATAGCATCCATGGAGGGTAGCGTCAAAATCTACTACTACCCTACGAGGGTACGCCATAAATGTAGGGTTGTTCCTCTCGTAGAGTAAGGTGTTGCAAAAGGCCATCTAGGCGAGCATGCTAATGTCGCACACTCGTCTCCTCCACATGGGCTGGCAGTTATAGCCTTGTGCAAAATGTGGCACTTCAAAGACCTTATTCTGCCAAAAGTTTGCCTCTTTGTCCCCCAAAGAGTGGGATTCTTTTCTCTCTTCTAGCCATTACTGGCCTAGTCGGATTCCAATCGTAATCATTTCCTCCACTACTTTAAGTGGCATGACTCTCCTCAGGCTAATGGGCAGCAAAAGGAAGCTAAAGGAGAAGTGTTTTTTGTCCCTTTCCTGTTGCTCCCAAACTATTAATTCAGCATGGAAACCTGCTGGGAGGTCGTAGGGTGCGGATGGTTGCACGACCGGCTTGGTTCTCATTTGTTTCCTGGTTTCTTCCACCAGTTTCTTTCTCCTTTCCCTGAGGGTGGCTTGTCTTTCCGCAGATGTGTCAATCGATGGCTATTCTTGGGAATGTGGCGAGGGGGGTTGTGGGATCACCTCTTCTTTAAATCTACCTATATCAAATTAGAGTTCAGCTTCATCCCTCTATCGGTCTACTTACTGTGTTTCCTCTTCAAAGCCTAATGCATCGACCTCTTGGGGGGTTAGGCGGCCATCAATAAGTACTTTCGTTGATCATCAAGGCTCAGCCCCACGACATCGGGTTGGGGTGGCATGTGCAGTCCTGTTTGCAGGGCCCTGCAGGCTACGCTTAGTTTCTTCTTTGCCACCTCGAGGGATTCCCCTTCCTCTGAGTGGGTGATATCCATTAGTGTATTCAAGAAGGCTTTTTGTTGAGTGTTGAAGGCTACTTGGGCAGCCTCTGCTCTGCTCTCTCTGAGGATTTTCTCTTTTTCCACGAGAGCCAAGCGACACGCCAAGGTCTGCATTCTCTGTTCATTTTGTCCTGCCCATTCTTTGGCTCTCTTGTTCATTTTCTCCATGCCTTTTGCTTGCCTTTGCACTAGAGCTATGAGTATTTGCTCTTGGTCTTTTAATTCTTTGCTCATTCTCTCCTGCTCTTTTCTTTCAAAGTTCAGCTTCTCAGTCATGGTCTCCATCTCCTCGTGATGTTGTTCTTCCTCTTGCTTCCTTTCCTCTTTTTTGGCGGCAAACTCCTCCATGCCTCATTTGACCTGATCAGTCTTTGTGGTTAGCTCTTCATGTTACATGATCAAGAGTTTATACTCCCTCTACATTTTTACCAACTCCTGATTCTCATCTTCCAGCCACTGTCTCTAGCTTTCCTCCTTGTCGTCCTTAGCCTTCAGCTCCTATTTGAGATCAAAGATCTCCTTTTGCTGCATGGCTATCAGTTGGGTCTTTTCAAGCTGAAAAGCAGCTACTGACTCTTTTTCCGCAGGTAACTCGACCACAGCTATTTTCCTCTCCTCTTTAGCTTTCTCTAGTCGAGAGAGCAATTCAGCAACGTATTCATCATAGTTAGCTGGTGGGGTCATTGTCGTGTGGATTGGAGTGGTTGAGGCCTCCACTTTCTGGCATTTTAGATCTTGTCTAGATTTGGCATCTGTGGCCATGGCCGTGGTTTCCATGCTCTTTCCTTGGGCTAATTCTTTATTGATGAAATATTGCATCCAGGCCACAAAGTTTGAGACGTCGGCACTAGTGGGGATGCTTGGGGTGAGGGTGGCTGCTTCGGTGGTAGGCACCAGGAGGGTCGGGATAGGATGGATGGGGGCTTTATCCTTGCCTTCAGTGACAGTTGGCGGTATCATCTCCGGCACCTGAGTGCTTGAGCCTGGCCCCTCGTCCCTAGGCGGGCTTAGAGCTCCTAGGTCATCTGCCCTGCTTTGTTGCTCTATAGACTGATGTGTGGCTTTGGCCATGTCTTCCTCCTCCTTCCTTCTCAGCTCCTCCTCTTCCTCAGCAGCCCTTCTCTCCCTCTCTTCTTTTGCTTTCCTAGATTCTTCCTCTGATTTATCTGCTTCTTCTTTTTCTTTCTTCTTCCTCTCTTTGGCCTCCTGTTTTGACACCTTATTGGCTTTCTAGGCTTCTTCCTTCGACTTTTCTGCTTCATGTTTCTTCTTCTTTTCCCTCTCTTCCACCTCTTTGAGGGATTCCCTTTTCCCTCTCTCTAAGTCCTCCTTCTCCTTTTCGCGGCCTTCGTCCTGCTTCTTCTTTTGTGTCGTCCTCTTCTTAGGTTTCTTTGCTTGCTTTTTGCTTGACTGTTCCCCCCCTTCTTCATCACTTTCGGTCCTGTCGCTAGACAACTCTTGGTCCTGGTGAGGGGGTGATTTGTCGGGTGTTTCTCCTTCTCTCCTTCCTTTGCATCCTGTGCCTCTTTTAATGCCTCCTGGATGAGGGCAGTCAAAACACTTCCATAGCCGATGAAAGATGCTTTGGATGAGGCTTTCTTCCTCTCAGTGCTTTTGGAGGCTGGGGACTCCCCGCATGTTAGCTTGCTCCCCAAGGCTAGTGCTTTTGCTGCATGGCCTATGGTCTTGCATACATAGCCATTCCAGTCAACCTCATCCAAGGTGCGAGCTACCACGTTCTCCAGCATAGGCACGCTGATCCGGTGCATAAGAGAATTGTAGCGCTGGCTGAAGAATAGTGAGTGCACCAGTTTTGCTTGCATGCAGGCTTCAGCATCAGGGATATCCTAGATGTTGATGCCGTCGTTGGTCAGCACCTCTTTCCTCTTCATCCTAAGCATGGCATAGATGTCTCTTTTCTGCTTCTTCTCCACCTTAGGCTCTAACCCCAGTGCCTTCTCCACCAAGGCTGGGTTCAAGGGTACCTGTTTGGCCTTCTCCCCCCTTCCCACTATTACAGTCCCACATTCCTGATCTGGGTTGTAAGTTATGAGGAATTCCACACCCTTTGTGGGGTCAGGCTCTTGTGCGAACTTCTCAAGGTACTTAGCGAGCTTGCACTACTCTATGACCCTCTTGGCTGCTTCCTCCTTGGCTACTACTTCCTCAATGTTATGGATGGTTCGAAATTTTAGTTGGTTGTAGGCACGACTTCCCAAGGAGATGCCATACTGGGTCCTCTGCTCTTCCATGAAGGGGAGTCGGTGGGCACGATCTTGTTGCGACATCTTTCGTTCCTATCATGAACCATAATTTCCATTATTGCTTTTAAAAATAATAATTTGTTGAAAATAAAGAATTTATGTTTGTTGAATGAAAGCATTAAGATCCAGCATAGATTCTCCCCTTTAGACTTTTTACCTTTTATTTCAAAGCTTTTGTGACATTCCTCCTAGATCACCAGTTTCTTATGTGTTTATGCGTTTGCTTGATCTTGATTGGTTTTAATTTAATTCACCTTACCCTCTCCCCTTCCAGATTGAGAAGAATCCTTCTTAGGCGGCGTGTGAGTAGTGCCTTGGGCCATTCGGGCCTTAGGGGTCCATATCCACACATTTCCCTCATAGTAGCCTTGCACGTGCAAGAGGGCTTTAGGAACCCATCTTGGCTTGATCATGCTTCGAATTCTATGATTGCGTCTCGACCTCCTAGGTTTAGAGTTTCTTGTGTTACAAGGATACGAGCGTCTACTCCCAAGCGGCGGTGGTTGCATTTGTTTAGGCCTCCATTGAAACTTAAGATGTGGGCCTTAGCTTTTGCTGTTGTGAGTGGCAGCCTGTGAGATGGTGGTGGCCGAGCACTACCCCCCTCCATAGACTTGGCTACGAGTATTTCTACCGGTGGCCTTGCGGACTTTGATGAGGTCGCACAGCCCTTACTGAAGACTGTAACAATGCGGACGTTGCCTAAGGCAAGGTGGATGCACTGCAACTCATAATCGGCATTGTAGTGAGTTGCTTCTTAAAGGTTTGCCCTAACAGCAACCCTGTGCCTGCGTCTTTAGTATTTGGCAACACGTAAAAGATCATTGGTACAGTCTTAGACTTGATAGCAACAATGGCCCTACACTTGCCGAGAAGTGCATGTGACCAGTCCCCATATGGGCTTAATTTGGTATTAGTGGGCTGTAGTGGTGGTTTACTAAGTTGAGTCCAATGATCGTGAGTTAAGACATTGAAGTCTGCTTCCTCATCGATCAAGGCATTGAAACTGAATGTTTGCTTGGCAGTGACCGTGATATGGAGGTATGCGGGTTCTACGGCTTCCTCATCCTCATCATCAATTTCCGTGATTCTGGCGACTCATAATTTGACAGGGGGTTCTAACATTTGTGGCTCATGCAACGGATGCGTGGGAGGGTAGTACTTCTTAATGTGACTACCATTGAAGAAGCCTATGCCCTCGCCGTCTAGAGTCTCGAGCTCAACGTTGCCAGTTCGACTGATTGCACGAACTTTGAAAGGCCTAAGACCTCTAAACTTCATTTTCTGCTTGTGTTCTTTAACTGAGTACAAGAGCAATAAGTCACCCTGTTCAAAGTCGTGATGTTTGACATGCTTGTCAAACCGGCTCTTGTGTCGTGCCTTCTCACATATGAGCGCATGAGTGGCTAGAAGGCGAGTTTTTGAGAGGTGTTCAAGTTCAACTAGGCATTGCGTTCATGCCTCCTTCCCTTCCCATCGTTCTTGAAGTTCTATTCTCAGGCTAGGAATGAAGAACTCTACTGGTAGAATTGTCTCAGTCCCATAGGTCAACCTACAGGGAGTCTGGCTGACAGCCGTTTTATAAACGGTACGGTAAGCCCACAAGGCTACCATTAGCTTGTTATCCCAGTCGTTGCATGAAGCAGAGACTACTTTGATTAGGATGTTTACAAGGATCTTATTTATGGATTCTGTCTACCCGTTTGCCTGAGGGTAGTATGGAGAGGATTTTCGATGGATAATTGGGGTCAAACTCACCACAAAGATAGAGCATAGTGTCGATGCTCTTATCGATGAAGGAGCAAATTTTAATATCTTGACCTATGAAGCATGGACCCTACTAGGCCAACCAGAGCTCACACCAAAATTGATGCAACTCTTAATCCTTATGGGAGACACCCACAAGCACTTACATGGAAATGCAAAATCCTTGTAACTATTGAAATGGAAAGCTTGCCTATCCTATTCCATGTTCCCCCAAATAATGCTAATTGTGGAAAGCAAACCCTTCTAGGAAGACCCTTCAAAAGGGCGAAAAAGTGTGAGGTTGATTATGTAGCACAAAGGATACACTTCTACGGGGTGTGAGGATAATCACAACCTTTAGCAAGGGTGACCTCATCGAGCCTCGAGGGAAGGACAAGGAACATTCTGACATGCCAGGCAAGTCTAGTGATGGGAGCAAGGACTTGTTGAGAGAGTTGATACAAGTGCATGTTGAACAAAGAGAACCAGTGAGCGAGGCCATGCTTGAAACAAGAAGGTTAGGAGACAATGCCAAGGATAGGCTTTAGACTTACAAATATTGTAGAAGACCACAAAAGAAGCCCAAGCCTCATAGACGAAGGGATAGATGGAGAGTCACCACAATGCCGTGATGGATATCCAAAGCATTGCTACATGCTCAAGGGTATTACGTAGGTAACTGATGGATTTCGGTGCCAAAGCTCTGTTATAAATTGCATGGTGGGGGGACTTGCTCAAGATGCTGTGCCGAGCACACACAGAATGCACAAGGAGAAGCTCACTCAAGAGACAAGAAGAGAGATGGAGGCCAAAACGTTTTCTTGCTGGTTTCTTCTTCTTCTTCCACACACTTTATAATGTACACAAAGTATAGATAAGATACAACATAAAGAAAAGTGGCCTACTAAGTCAAACAATGCATAACCGACTACACTAGTCGACTAGCGCTATAACTATGCCAGCTGTAAATAGGTGTAACAACCTGAATATAATAAGTAATCAGTTAGTGGCTTGAGAGTCATAATGACCACCAACATGGTAAGTGTAGATGTGTGGACCCATCTAACCAGGCAGTCCATCATTAATGTCCGCATGTGTTGAGCTTGTCATCTCAACACTCCCCCTCAAGCTCAACTGCATCTCTGCAACTCCAAGTAAGCTTCGAAACTTTTGAAGCTTCTATGTACCCAATGCCTTTGTGAAGATGTCATCTATCTGATCCTGTGTGCTCACATACACCAAGTCAATCTCACCTGCTAGTACATTCTCTCTCACAAAGTGGTAGCGTACCTCAATATGTTTTGTCCTGGCATGGAACACAGGGTTCCTAGCTAAATGTATACTGCTCATGTTGTCACAATAAATGACAACTGGACCTTCCACCTGCACATCTAAATCAGCCAATAACTTTTGCAGTTATACTACCTCACATGTTGCAATAGCAACACCTCTATACTCAGCCTCTATACTTGACAGAGCAAATGTAGATTGCTTTTTGCTGCTCCAAGTAATTGTTGCACTACCAAGAGAGAACATGTATTCTTTGGTAGATCTTTTATCAGACATACTACCAGCCCAATCTGCATATGTGTATCCAAACACCTATACATCTGTACCTGCCTCATAGAAAAGTCCATAATGTAGTGTGGACTTCACATATCTCAATATACATTTGACTGCATCCTAATGTGGCTTTCTAGGTACTTGCATAAACTGACTCACAAGACCAACATCGTAGCTCAAGTCTGGCCTTGTAATGGTCATGTAGATCAGACTTCCCACTATCCTCCTAAACATAGTAGGGTCTTCTATCTCATCCCCAACATCGGCACTCAACTTTACATTTTGCTCCAATGAGATTGAAAGTGGTTTGCATGCTGTCATACCATACTTGGACAACATATCCAAGTCATATTGTCTTTGGGACGGCCATATACCATCATCACATCTGATCACCTCAATGCCAAGGAAGTAGCTTAGCTCACCTAAATCCTTCATCTCAAACTTCTTCTTCAAAAAGTCCTTGACTTCAACAATCCCACTATCACTATCACCTGTAATAATCAAGTCATCCACATAGATGACTATGACGACCAAACTTGCATCTCCCTTTCTCACATAAAGTGAGTGATCAGCATCAGAAACATAAAAGCCAATATTGACAAGATACTCTCTGATCTTGTCAGACCATGCTCTAGGTGCTTGCTTGAGCCCATAGAGTGCCTTCTTCAACCTGCACACATACGTGGGATGCTTTAAATATTCATAACCTGTTGGCTGATCCATATACACTTCTTCTTGCAAATTACCATGCAAGAAGGCATTCTTCACATCCATTTGCTGCAACCTCCAACCTTTGGCTGCTGCCAAAGCAATCACACATTTGACAGTTGCCATCCTAGCAACTGGACTGAAGGTTTCTTCATAATCTATGCCATATGTCTGGGCATAGCCTTTTGCAACCAGCCTAGCTTTGTACCTACTAATAGAACCATCTGCATTGTGCTTAATCTTATAAACCCACTTACATCCAATAGCTTTCGTGCCCTTTGGCAATGATACTAGATCCCAAGTCTTATTGGCCTCTAATACAGCCATCTCCTCATGCATTGATGCATCCCAATGAGCATGACCAACAGCCTCCTCAAAACATGTGGACTCAACATCCTCAATCACTTTCACCATATAAGCAATCCTAGTGTTGACCAATCTTGCTCATCCAGGCATGAGCCCCTAGCTATGCTAAAGCCTAGGGAAACTCCCAAAACCTTGCATGAGATAGCAACCGAGCAAGCCCTCATTGAACATAGAAGTGTCACAGAATGCTTAACTGAGTTGGATACTAAACTCAAATTATTCGCACATGTCTACGTCCTTGTAGACATGGGCACATTCCCTAAGGAGTAGCTTGAGGAATACTTGCCATATCCTCTATCCTGGGAAGGGCCGTCCCTCTACAATAAATATTGCATGCCTCGCCTCACCCCTCCTTGTCATATGCGCATGTTAACCCGTTGTGTAATCTCTCTCATGCAAATGGCTCTGTCCTACCTCAGGGTCTAACCCTTGGTTCACATTTTGCAGGTTCCTCGACAGTCACCAATCATGAAGCACCCCATGCCGCTGGCTTGCAAGGAAGCTCTCCTCCACACAGAAGAGAGCACACGGCATAGGCTCCATTGCTAGAATGCTACATACCCACCCTGAAGAGGTACTTGCCAAGGCAAGGCCCAAAGAGGAACCGCCTAGGACGCAAGCTGAGCGCTCTCCAACCCAAGAAGAGGAAGGTTCAAAGGAATGCCCGGAGGGTAGCGACCCTAACGTGTAGACCTTTCTGAGACGCTCAGGTACTAGATGCTCGAAAGAGGAAAAAGAAACAAAAATCAAGAATGAAATTATTGAATTGTTCCAAAGCATTCTTGATACAGCAATGGCCAGGGACTACACCATTTGGGTCCCAGCTGATGTCTCCCCTGCCTTGCCTAATAGGAGCTCACCACTAGCAATGCCCTAGTCGTCTGGTCACCCGAACTCATCCTGCCTCATACAAATAGAACAACCCCTATTTTGTATAAGATGCTTACCAAGTGCTATTTGGCCATGATTTTTTGTATTTAGATGGTTAAAAGGGGCAGGTTCCCCAACTGTATAAACTTTCCTTACCTACTTCTAATATATTTCATGTCTTTAACAAAAAAGATAATCAAGCGTCGGTGATATGCATTGAAGCCAACACCATAGGATTTAGATAGGTGATGTCTTTTTGTGTTGCACTTGCTCATTATGATTGAAGCATATGACTTGCATATACTCTCATGAGTTGTCAAGTGGATGCATGACAACACATGTCTTTGTACGAAAGTGTTCAATGTCCAAGTCACCACAAGACCACCAACCTCACAAAGAGCCATTACAAAAAAAGCAACAAAATTACCAAGAAGAAAGAGCCATGATGGAAATCCCGTTTGCTGGAAGAGAAAATCACCCCTGCAAATATAGCAATTGCATTTAAACATGGCCCAAAGCATAGACATTGGCTACTCTCTCTTTCTTGGCCAAACTCTATATCTGGCTCACTGCAGTTGCCACCTCAATTGTCGATGTCTCACATGTTACAAAGAAGTTTGCAAAATCTCTCAACGACTGTTCCTCTAGCAGCAAGGCTAGTAACACAATCATCCTTGTAATGTCCATTTTCCACAGCCTTTGGATCTCGACATTTCTCAGTCCAAATGAAAGGCTGATCGCCTCAATGTATTACATTGGTTGTATTCATTTTATTTAAAAAAAAGAAGAAAAAAAGAAGAAGAAAAGAAAAGAAAAAGAAAAAGAAGAAGAAGAATAGAAAAGAAAAGAAAAAGAAAAAGAAGAAGAAGAATAGAAAAGAAAATAAAATAAAAAAGCACTCACGATCACAACACAGCATGTAGGGGTCCTCAAATTAGATACATCCAGTGACTTTGGTCGGCTGGCTCCGTCCCTAGTCCCCCTAGCCCCTTACACATCCCCCACAATTGTTCATGGCATATCAAGGGTAGAACATACCTAGGGAGCTTGTCTTGCCTATGGTTAGACGTGTTACCCTGACCCATTTGCATGATTCTTTTTTCACACTCCATCTCAGTACCATTGCAATCAATAGTGGTAAGCAAGGCACAAAAGACCATGGAAAGTACATCATACTCTTCAAACAACACAACTAGCCACTAGCTACCAAAAGTTAAGGTGTCAATAAGCTCAATTATGCTACATCGTGTTGTCAAAATCACAAACGATGCCTCAACAAACCTTCATGTGTACTTCTCCTCAACATTGACAAATTTTCCACCCCATAATGAACCCTTGCTTCATCCACACATTGCTATGAGGAACTAGACTAATAGTCTTCTAACTACGTAATATCTAGGTATGCATGGGCACTCACACAATATCTAGACCACAACCCATACACAGTTTGGGTCCTCAAGTGCAGGCCCTTACTCTTCGATTACTTAGAGTTTGACCTGTCTCCTAAACTAATAAAACTACGTCTTGTGCACACAATAAGAAAACTAGCACCAACCCCTAAGGAGAGACCAAATGAGAGATTTTCAACCGTAGGCATTGACGACTCCAATGAAAGTATTGACAGCTCTTCACCACCACTCAACTTTGAACTCTTGTCCTTTCTCATCATGCAAGCCCACCATAGAACCGTCATGTGCAGAATCCCCACAAACCAACACTTGTGCCAACTCTCCGTGCAATTCCCAATAATGAACAGCCTTATCCCCAACTCCAACAACCTGACCACCAGTCACCCTGGCCAAAAATATGCCCGCAACGACCTTCATCTGCACCACCACCATAGCTCCTCCATAGCAAACCACAAATGTCCCTTCTATCAACATCTTCGGTGCATGCCAAAGCTTGCTACCTATGACGGTGAGTGCAATGGAACTGGCACTCGTCTAGGAGGGAGGTAATGTTAACCCTCAAACGAACAAGGTGGAAAATCCAAAAAATCTAAAGCAGAAGATAAGGCTAATGTAAAAGTGAAATGGAATATGAAGGCGTGTCAAATAAGAATTCGGAAACACAAGAAGTGCAAAATAGTCCCAAATCAAGGAGAAAGATGCACAAGAAAAAGCACCAGTCAATACTTTTGTAAAAGAGCGCAAGGCGCATCAGGATTTATTTTAAGAGCATTGGGGGCTTTTACCCATGCAAATTGTAAATGTAGATGGGTGGTGGAAAGGAAGCTAGGAAGATAGGAGGACAATAGGAAAAATGGCCTAGGCTGGCCATGTAAAAAAGTGGATTAGGGGATGACTGCCCAAAAGGGATTTAGGGTTTTATATATAAAGTTGAAAAGTGAATGAGAAGCTCATTCTTGTGTGTGGCCAAAAGTAGCTCTCTTCTTCTTCTTCTTCTTCTCGTTTTTGCTTGCTTGAGCTTGTGCTTGAGAGAGGGAGTGTGAGAGTGTGAGGGTGAGGGACCGTGGTGGAGAAGCTCTCCATCTTCTCCTCTCTTCTTCTCTTCTCTTCTCTTCTCTTCTCTTGCTCGCGGCAATGGAGCTTGGAGCGTGGAGCTTGAGGATGGAGCTTGCTTGAAGCTTGCACTTGGATCGTGGAGCTATCGGAGTGCTCGGGAGAGGAGGCAACTCGATTAGGTATGAATATAAGCTCACTATACTCGTAGAGATGGATAGCGTGTCGGCTATATGAGAGGTAGCCATTAGTGCTCGTGGGCTTGGAACGCTTGAACAATAAGCGGTCTGTGGGTCTTGGCGGTTGTGCTTGCCTCTATAATGGATCATAGCATTTGTAAGCCTTTCTCTCTTGTGCATAGACAAGAAAAACACTTTCGATAGCTTTCAGGTCTAACTTCTTCCTCTTTTCATTAAGCACATGTATATAAGCAATGCAACCAAATACTTTTAGGTGACTAGTGTTGGGCTTATGTCCATACAGTTTCTCATACGGAGTCAAATCATGAACCCCACCTATAGGTATTCGTTTCAGTACATAAACTGCAGTAACCATTGCTTTAGCCAGTAAGCATTTGGAAAATTCTTTTCATTAAGCATTGCCATGGCAGCTTCCATAAGCATTCAATTTTTTCTCTCTACCACACTGTTCTACTAAGGTGTTAATTGCATGTGAGCTGCCTTTTTATGCCATATTTAGCAAGGTACTTGTCAAACTCTCTAGATACATATTCTCCACCTCCATCAGATTTCTACATCCCGAACTACTCCATTATCATGGGCAAACATGGCTGCCTTTAATTTAGGGATAGATGTATCCAAGGTAAATGTTTTGTCATCTCTCTTGCCTTTGGCAATCAATTACAGCCATTGCCATATTCTTCAATAAAACAACCATCCCTATTGAATGTGACTTGCACATTGTGTTTTGCCATCTGTCCAATCCACAATAAATTCTTGTTAATAGAATGTACACGTAGTACATCATGTAGGCTCTTCTTTTTGCCATCAAGCACGAGCAACAGAACCACACCTGTATGCTGAATATCACGTTGTGTATCATCACCAATACATATAAATCCATGAGATCCTGCTACTAACTCATCAAACCATTCGTCCATGAGGAGTCATATGATTGGATGCTCCTAAGTCTATATACCATTTCTCATCTTTGCCTTGCTTAGGCGTATTCTTTGATACATGCTGCATAGCAAATAGTCTATCTCCCTGGTCATCCTGAGTACCATTGGAAGATGCATAATGTCCATGTTGCTTTCCTTTTGCCTTCATATCAGCATTCTTTTTATGGAAATCCTTCGTGATATGCCCATGTCTTATGCAATAATGATAGACTTTATCCCTGTTAGACTGTCATGCAATTGCCAGGAGCCACCTCTTCCTCTAGTGATCTAAGCTCCTCCGGCATAGGGAGGATCAACATGGCAATTGGAAAATTGTGTGGCTCGTAGGCTGGGTCAAAGATCTAAGCAAGAAATGTGAAGAAGTGCAGGTACAAGCATAGATGCAAACATGGATGCACACACAAAGAGAGAGAGAGAGAGAGAGAGAGAGAGAGAGAGAGAGAGAGAGAGAGAGAGAGAGAGAGAGAGAGAGAGAGAGAGAGAGAGAGAGAGAGAGAGAGAGAGAGAGAGAGAGAGAGAGAGAGAGAGAGAGAGAGATGAGGCAACAAGGAGCAGTGAACTCCCATATTCTTCATTATTCCATGTACTTCACACATATACTAAACGACTAGAAAGAACTAGGTCTAAGTGACTTGATGACTACTCACACTGTCTAACTCTAACAGAGTTAAGTGTACCCGACTTATTGACTACAACTCACATGCTAGAGACAACTAGACACTAGTTATCATGTCGGTGTACATGAGTTGAGGTTGAAGTCTCAACAACAAGTTCATCTTTCTAGTTCGTCCCTTTTAGGGTTGTTTATTGGGTCATTTGAATCGTTCTTTGACTAGCATCCTGAGAGCTATGACATTATTATTGTGTCCCTAAGTCTATGAAGTTATGCTACTCATCAAGTGTTGTTTCTAAGTATTCAGATATTGTCATCCCTATCTCTGTTGAGACTATTGTATTGGATTCAGATATCAATATGCAATTGGAAGTTCTTGTTTGAGTTTATCATCTCTATCTCTATACTGTTTTGGCTATGTATATCTCTGCACCTTGGACAATGACTATAGATTAGGATGTTGATGTCCACGTGTGTCCAATTCTAAGTATGATTGCACTCTGCACTATGGTGATGATGCTCATACCTGATTACAAACAACTTGATCGAAGCTAAAGGTAATTATACCTGGTAATGAATGTGGGTATTATCATGTTTCACTTCAACTAGTAGTTGTGGACTTATGACACTCGTTAAGGGTCATTGTAGTAGTGTTCGTTGGATCACATTGGGTACACTCTCTTTGTAGTTTTTAGGGCATGTATCATTAGCTATGGTTGTGCTTTTTCCTCTCTTACATTAAGGGTTTGAAATTGGTATTTTGTTGAACATTAGTGTTTGAGGCAGAACTAACTTCACTTTGGACATATGAGAGATCGACTCTTTTGTGGTTATAGGTTGGGTGATTTTGGGTTTGTATGCTCAAATGGCTTGTTGAAGTATAAATCTTAGTAGTATAAGGGACCTAGGTTATTGAGCCAAAGTGTTGCATCACATTGCAATCTATGAGGCATTTATTGGCAGTCATGACAAGTACAAGAGGCTCGTTATGGGATCCATATATGTCAATTACCCTTGTAGGAGCCTTGAGCAGTCATTAATAGAGTTTTGGGCACCATGTGGCAAAGATGCAAGTTTTAGGTTAAGTTTGTTTGCTATGTTTCATGCCCTAGGGCAAGTTCTTGCGAGTTCTTTTTGGATTTTGGCATGCCTTCACATATCCTTGAACTATTGATATATGCAAAAGCCTATTCTCCTAGGTTAATGCAAGTTATTGCAACAAACTTTCTTTTTGCTTCATAATCATGAGTGGCTAGGTGGGTCTAGTAAGTGACAATCATTTCATAGTCTTAGGGTGATATTTTGTCCAAGCAAGTTTGGGATGCCTTGCCCTTGATGTGCCCTAAGGTTGTGCTATGGGGGAAAGAGCTAAGGGGTTAGAAGCAGAGCCAACTGACCAAGGCCACCAAAATCGCCTAACTTAAGGATCCCTAAAGGCAGTGATCATATAATGAGCCTATCTAAGTTGGAGCTTTTGCTCTCTTTTATTGGTTTTTTTTCTTTTATTTTTCATAAATGGTGATTTTATTATTCATGGAGTGATTAAAACATCTTTTGTTGACCATGTTCTTATTCATTGCTTCTTGTAGCTTAATGGATAACTCCAAGTAGAATAGCTGGACACAAAAGGCGAGCTAGATGTTCACCATTTTATCTAGCAACACCATGCAATAGGATGATAAGAATGTGGTGCATAGGTGCAAGTGAATCATGGCTACCTATTTATTCTTGTAATGATATTGAAAAACCATGGTAGCCATCCCATCTTCATATGATATTGACGCTTGCTTTAACAATGTTAAGGGCAGTGGTAGTTAGTGGCATTTAAAGCGAGTGACCAATAGTGCATTGATGAGTAGACGAGTGCAACAATAATTATGGCCATTGGCACAACACGTGGGTAGAGAGAAAATTGTAGTTGCTAGCATGCTATAAAAGGGAGAGGCCCACCCAAACAAGGAGTGAGTTTGTCTTTTTAAGTTAATCCCTTTTAGGGTCATATCTTTTTTTCATCTATTGGGTCATTTGACTCATTCTTTGACTAGCATCCTGAGTGCTAGACAATAGTAATGTTGATCCCTTCGTATGTCCTAAGTCATGATTGTTTGCAGTAGTATTGTTGTCCCCTTTGCATTACTTATTGTGTCCGTGAGTCTATGAAGTTATGCTATTCATCAAGTGTTGTTCTTGATAAGTATTCGAATATTGTCATCCCTGTCTCTATTGAGACTATTGTATTGGATTCAAATATCAATATGCACTTGGAATTTTTTGTGTGAGTATATTATGGTTGTCTTTATATTGTTTTGGTTATGTCTATCTCCGCACCTTAGATGCGTTGACTATACATTAGGATGTCAATGTCTACCTGTGTCAATTTTGAGTATGACCACACTCTGCACTATGGCAATGATGCTCGGATCCAATTATACATGGCAACCACGATCATTGTTTCTCTAGGTGTTAGGTTGAATGCATGCTTGTTCTCAAGGTCTGCCTTTGATACAATTATGGCTCTTAGTTAGGCACAAAGGTCTAGGTCACCAAGCGATACCATCTCCTAAGGCTCTTTCTATTCTCAACAATGATGCATCTCGAGTGGAGCAATCCTCTTAGCCGCTGCAAAAGTGCCAATCTCATTGCACACCTAGGAATGACGACGAATCTACACTCTTGCCAATCGCCCCCACTTCTCCATTGAAGCTAGCGAGTAATTTTTTTACTTGATTGTTATTTCACCTATACCCCTTCCCTATCTTCCATCCCTAATAGAATGGCCCACCAAACCAATGTCCCATTCCTAAAGTTCTCTAGATATTCTCACAAGGATCAAGATGCATTCACATCCGCCAGTTTGATGTCGCTTACACTGTCAACTTCCTTGGTCAAGTCAATGAGTCCCACAAAGTTATTGTATTCAAATCTTTGATGCAAAAAAAGGCTGCAACATGGCTAGTAGCAGAACATGGATGGCCCACCTAGAATGCCACATTGATCGTGTTCTGAAGAGTAGATTTCAACTTGACCAAACAGATGCACAAAATCTTGAATGGCTCTACAACCTAAAGCAAGGAGATAAATAGGTCTAGTCTAACACAACCAAATTCACAATCCTAAAAAGTAGAATTGACCTAAACTCCCAACCTCAAGATGAAATGTTAAACATCCTTTATGTATTCAAGGCTTCAATAAACCGATTTGGAAGTTTTTGCCTTAGATGATTTGTCTGGCAATAATATAGATCCCTTTTACAAGACAGCTCTTAGATTGAAACAATTCCTATCCAAAGAAAAATACAAAAAAAGAAAAAAATCCACAAAGTTGGCCCAAAAGAACTAGAATGAGGACACTAGTGTTTTGGACTTTGATTTGGATTTGGAGGGAAAAACTAGCAGTGAGGAAGATGACTCCGAGGATGAGGAGGAGAAAAAGCCTAATAAGTCCAAGAAGAAGGAAAATGGCAAGAATCTATGGTGCATGCAATGCAATAATTCGGGCCATGTACATGCTAAATGTGGCTTGAATCAATGGTGGTGTGACATTTGTAACATGGCCACTCACAACATGGACTAATGTTGATACACTGATAGATATTAGATGGTCCGCCTCAAAGGATGGCAAGGTACTTGAGCATCCTAATCAAGCCAATAGAATCCCATGTTAGCCAATGAGGTTTAGACACCCACAGTAGCTTACACAAATCAGGAGTATCAGTAACCCAATTGTGGCCATGGCATATGTGGTAGTAGAGGAAGAGGTTGATGAAATTTCTAGCTATTTTCTAAACATTGTTTCTTCTATATGCAGGAAGGGCATTGGAGATCAGAATGTCTTGAAGCCCAGACATATGATACCCAAAGAAGACAAAGGCTCGACATCCATGCTTGGAGCAACACAATGGAAATTAAGAAGCTATCAGAGCCAGATGTCAACGTGGTAACCTAGTCTTGAAAAAATTATAAGGAAGCAACATTGAAAGCCATAGGTACTTTGTGGGTAGAGCTGGAGAGAGAGTTTGCCATCAAGTGGCAGGATGGACACCATGAACTAGTTGCATGATGAAATATACACCATTGAGTTATGGTCTAGATATTCAACCCAAAAGATAGCCTCGAAATTTAAGCATGGGGAAGAATCCCCCGTAGCAAAATGATGGTTGGGATGATAAAGCCCCAAAAGGAATGAATGGAACTTGCACTGCGATGAACTCCCTGTAGTATAGCTGGCAATGGGAGGCCCAAACTGTGCCAATTCAGGGATTACAACCAAGTGTGAAGGTAAATCTACACCCAAATGCAAGATGGAATCAACAAACCTAGAGAATGGCCACAAGCCTAGAGATTGCAAAGTCTAAGCCACAGCAGGAGAATGTCCAAAAAGAACCAACCTTGTAGCAAGATAAAAACAATCAAGTTGTGAAGGAGGACCCGCAACCTTGTGGTATTGCCAAAGTTTAATCCCCAAAGCTAGGATTCCCTACACATTGTGAGGATAAAT
Source organism: Lygodium microphyllum (assembly GCF_053477565.2). Lineage (NCBI taxonomy): Eukaryota > Viridiplantae > Streptophyta > Polypodiopsida > Schizaeales > Lygodiaceae > Lygodium > Lygodium microphyllum. The sequence continues at coordinate 32,798,279 of NC_141140.1, read as the reverse complement.
CTATAGTTTAAACATCTAAAAGTTGATTCTAGAATAGCATTGAACTGACATCTAGATGTTTAGCTTGGAATTGACAAAGGAAAGCATCTCAAGGATCATCTTGGTAAACAAAAGAGTAATATGCCAAAAGTTCATCCTGGCAAGGAGTAGTAAAAGAATTTGGAAGATCATCCCAAATAGAAGCATGGTAAGACCCTAGAAGTTAATCCTAGAGATAATTAGTCACAAAAGATCTAGTCTAATCCCGTAAAAGCGAAAGGAAATAGGCTAGGAGTTACTGCTATTCTAAACTCATCCAAATAATCAACCAGATGGGGACAAGTAAATATCACTATTTCATTAGGAGATATTTTAAATCTTATACTAGCTTTCAAGGATCACATATTGAAGCTTATTGAGTTAGATTGAACAGTGTTGCTAGAACCCCAACTAGCAGCTATGACTGTGACCAGTCTGGAGGAGACAATTCAAAGGATCTAGTAGGAGCCAGTATCACCAGGTCCATTATCTGATCTGAAGATTCCAATACTCCCTATTCGGTACAAGGATAGAATATCGAAAATGTCCTGTTTGACAACAAATTCGGTGTCAGGATTATCACCTTGGCAATCCCTAAGGAATTTGGATTGATGGATTGCGAACCATCCCCATTCCTAGTAAGAATGGCAAATCAGAAAGGGTTGGACTACTGGGCATTATTCCCTTTGTACATTTGAAAATTGTTGCCATTTTCCTCGATTTCTTTAGTTGATTTGAATATGGAGCATTGTAGAGGTGATCAACCGCCAAGACCCACGGACCACTTATTGTTTCAAGTGTTCCAAGCCGCGAGCACTAATGGCTACCTCTCACATAGCTGACGCGCTATCCATCTCTACGAGTATAGCGAGCTTACCTCCATGCCCGATCGAGTTGCCTCCTCTCTCGAGCACTCCAGTAGCTCCACGATCCAAGTGCAAGCTTCAATCAAGCTCCATCCTCAAGCTCCATGCTCCAAGCTCCATTATTGCGAGCAAGAGAAGAGAAGAGCAGAGAAGAAGAGAGGAGAAGATAGAGAGCTTCTCCACCATGGTCCCGCACCCTCACACACTCATTCCCTCACACTCTCACACTCCCTCTCTCAAGCACAAGCTCAAGCAAGCAAGCAAGAAGAAGAAGAGAGCTACTTTTGGCCACACAAAAGAATGAGCTTCTCATTCACTTTTCAACTTTATATATAAAGTCCTAAATCCCTTTTGGGTGGTCATCCCCTTATCCCCTTTTTTTATATGGCGGGGGCTGTGGCCTAGGCCCTTTTTCCCATTGTCCTCATATCTTCCTATCTTCCTTCCTACCATCCATCTACGTTTACAATTTACACGGGTGAGAGCTCGACACCCTTAAAATAAATCATGGTGCACCTCGCACTCTTTTACAAAAGTATCGACTTGCACTTTTTCTTGTGCACCTTTCTCCTTGATTTAGGACTTTTTAGCACTTCTTGTGTTTCCATATTTTTCTTGGTGCGCCTTTGTCTTCCATTTCACTTTTGCCTTGGCCTTGTCTTCCGCTTTAGATTTTCTAGATTTTCCACCTTGTTCGTCTGAGGGTTAACATTACTCCTCTCCTAGATGAGTGCCAGTCCCATGACACTCATTGTCGTAGGTAGCAGGCTTTGGCATTCATCGAAGATGTGGGTGGAAGGGACTGTTGTGATTTACCGTGGAGGAGTTTTGGTGGTGGTGCAGATGAAGGTCATTGGTGGTAGTTTGTTGGCTTTATTTAGCTAGTGATAGGGTTGCTGTAGTTGGTGATAGGGTTGTTCTTTGTTGGGAGTTTCACTCTTTGCTGGCACAGGTGTTGGTGTTTTGGGGATTCTGCGCATGATGATTCTTTGGTGGGCTTGCATGATGATAAAGGACAAGAGTTTAGAGTTGAGTGTTGATGAAGAGATGACGGTACTTTCGTTGGAGTCTTCAATACCTGCAATTGAAAACCTCTCATATTGTCTCTCCCTAGGGGTTAGTACTAGTCTTTTTATCATGCACAAGATGTAGTTGGATTAGTTTGGGAGACAGGTCCTAAGAAAGCCAAGAGTATTGTCTTGCACACTTGAGGACCCAAATAGTGTATAGATTGTGGTGTAGATATTATGTGAGTGCACATGCATACTTAGATATTATGTAGGTAGAAGACTGCTAGTTTGGTTCCTCGTAGTAATGGGTGGATGAAGCAAGGGTTTGATGGGGTGGGAAAAATTGTCGATGTTGAGGAGAAGTACACTTGAAGGCTTCTTGAGACATCATTTGTGATTTTGAGAACACGATATAGCATAATTGAGCTCATTGATGCCTTAGCTTTGGTAGTTGGTGGCTTTGTGTAGTGGTTGAAGAGTACAATGTACTTTCCATGGTCTTCCATGCCTTGCTTACCACTGTTGATTGCAATGGCATTGAGGAGTGCGAAAAAGAATTGTGCAAATGGTTCAGGGTGACAGGGGTAATGAGCTCCCTAGGTATGTCTTGCCCTTAATGTGCCCTGAAGAATTGTGGGGGATGTGTAAAGGGCTAGGGGACTAGGGACGGAGCTAGCCGGACCAAGGTCACTAGACGTACCTAATTTGAGGACCCCTAGGTGCTATGCTGTGATCGTGGGTGCCTTTCTTCCTTTTTTTTTTTCTCTTGTTTTTTTTGATAACATGAGTAGAACCATTGCAATACGTTGAGGCTATCAGCCTTTCATTTGGATTGGAAAATGTCGAGATCCAAAGATTGTGAAAAATGGATATTACAAAGATGATTGTGTTATTAGCCTCAATGTTAGAGGAACAATTGTTGAGATGGTTAATCATTTTCCTTTTTATTAGTAACTCTCTCCATGTTGTCCTGCTATTCCTTATGGACTTTGTCACCCTCTTGTTCTTGGATTGGTGATGGATCACTCTTAGCATATTATACACATCCTTCCTTGGGCATTTCTCAGTCCTGCTATTGTGGCTAAACTAAGGGCCTTCTCCATCGTTGCAGGGATCCACTCCACCTCTACTTGACAAGTTTATTCTCCTCTTCTTATCGTCACCATTCCACAGTTTCTTTTAGTGTCGAAGCTCCTCAAAAATTTTGCGCCCTCACTATAATCGATAGCCTACCCAACCTTCTCTACACACTTCTGTCGACTGCATTGGTTTAGGAGTTGTTTTACGGTTGGCTCCTCCATGATGGTGTCTTTTAGGTTTAGGGCAAGCTTGAATTTAAACTAGCTAAAACCCTTCATTTCCACCATTAAGCCATACTTTGCTTGCTCTTCTGCCGTGAACGGTAGCTTGCCACCTTAATCTTGCTCCGGATATAGAGTCTGGCCAAGAAATAGAGAGTAGTCAATGACTATCCTTTGGGCCATGCTCAAATGCAATGTGTGCTTTCTGTAGGGGTGGCTTTCTCTTAGCAGGGCTTCCGTCATGGCTCTTTGTTCTTATGTAGCTTTCTCCATAATGGTTCTTTGTGGGGTTGGTGGTCTTGTGGTGTCTTGGACATTAAATGCTTCTGTACAGAGACCTATGTCATCCTGCATTCACTTGGCAACTCGTGAGAATATTTGCAAGTCATATGCTTCAACCATAATGAACGGGTGCAGCTCAAAGAGACATCACTTATCTAAATCCCATGGTGTCAACTTTGATGCATATCACTTGTGCTTGATTATCATTGCTTGTGTGTGTGTTGGCTTTGTTTTTCATGTGTTATCTATATGCAATCACAAAACACATTGTTTATTTATATACAATTTATAAATCCATGTCACTTTGTGAGGATAAAAACCAATTGTAGAACTGAGGATTGTACTCGAGTGTGGCGTATGCATCTAGCACTCATGGCAGCCTACTCAATAACAACAGATATTTTGCAACATTGAGTAGCATGGTACCTTGTCCAAGTCTAATGGCAATGTGTAGCTCCTCTTCAGTGAGAATCTTATCAACCAGAGAGTTGGAAGTTGGTGCCACATAGGTTGGGTCTCTTTGAGATCGCCATTTGGCCAATCACTCCTCTGAGACTGTCATAATATGGGCTCCAAGTTTGGCCATTGTAGCGCAGATTTCAAACCAACATTTTTCAAATTGACTTTGACCCTCTGATTATCGCTTTAGTTGCTTTATCTCTAAGAGATTTGTGTTGGCAAAGCGCTTCACTGAATGTCATAGTTAAGCGTAGTTCGTCGGCCTTCTCGTCAGAGATGACTTGCATGCATTCATGTAGGAGCTTGTCATAGTGCTCATTAAGATATTCTTGCTCTTTCCAAGATAGCGGATATGGCAAGTATTCCTCAAGCTGCTCCCTAGGGAGTGTGCAGGTGTTTGCAAGGACATAGATATGTGTGAATAATTTGAGTTTAGCATCCAACTCAGTCAAGCACTCTGTGACACATCTTTGTTCAATGAGGGCTTGCTCGGTCGCTATCTCATGCAAGGTTTTGGGAGTTTCCCTAGGCTTTAGCATAGTTAGGGGTTCAAGCCTAGATGAGCAAGATTGGTCAATGCTAGGATTGCTTATGTCCTTAGGGTTTTCATGTTTCTCCTCCCAAGGCTTTGCTGTTATTGTGTCATGGTTTCCCTCAGATGTGACTAGTATAGTTTTGTCAACCTATTGTAATAGTGATGTATCCACTCTTGATTGGTCAATGTAAGTTCTGCTATCGGTGGATTGAGTGTTGCAAGCAACCATTGATGGTAATTGTTGCTTTGGCTTATCAGAACACATGGATGTGTCTAAGGTTTCATCGCTATTAGGAGAGATGGCAATGGATTCCCTAGTGGGTGGACTCGATGCTTTATTCCTCAGCTCCAGCACTCTTGGTCTCAATCTTCTTGGCATCTACAACCACTTGCAATTGTCGTTGTTGTTTTCTCCTCTTTTTCTTAGGCAATTAAGGCGTATCCCTTGAAGACTCGGGACCCTAAACTAGGTCAGCCATTGATGTGTTTGGTTGGGCCTCAACATTCTCTTTCTCTAGTCTGTCCTCATGGGACATAGTTGCGGCCTGCTGAGCAACCTCACTAGGTTGTGAGGGCACAACTACCTCTCTTTTTAGAGAGTCTAGCTCTTCAGCTAATTCCTCTCCGTTCAGCTCCTCATCTGATTGCATTGGAAGTTGCTCTTGGTTGGGCATTTGCTCTAGACTCTTGTCCTTACCCATTGAAACATGCCTCCATTGCTTCTTGTCAGAGCGGGTGTTGTGTTTAGAGCTTTTTTTCTCTTGCTCTGGAGGTTTGGGTGACTCTAGCGTAGAACCAAGAGATGGTTTTGGGTTCTTGTCATGTAGGCTTGGATGGAATCGGCTAAAGAAGTCAGGGTTGTATTGATGGAAAGCACAGAGATCTAGGATTGCAGGGTCTTGAGTGAGGCAAAAGACATATGCACTAACATCAAGAACCATGCTTCCTACTCCTAGCCTACTAGCCACGTGCAAATCTTCTTCTAGAAGATGTTTATCATACAAGGGATATTTTTGGACAGTGGCAGAAAGCTGGACTTGATGGACCATTTCCAACACTCTTAATGATGTCGGGGCAACGTATGTGGGATCATGTCTTGATGTCCAAAGGGCTTTTCTTTGCTCAGCGAACACCATTAGTTGGTGGCCAATTTTGACTTCCAAACTCTGGTTGGAGTACCATTTCTGCACAAAGTTGCCTTGTCCTTTCCCTTTTCATTTGATTGCTTTGAGCAGACAGGAGAGGCCGGATCCGAACTATCTAAAGCTGAGAGAAGGAAAATTAAGTAGCAAGCATTAAAGTTTGCCTTGATCGTAGGTACATTATATCGGCAAGGGGTTGATGACTGTGGGAGCTTTCACTCAACCGCCAAGACCCCCGGACCGCTTATTGTTTCAAGCGTTTCAAGCCGAGCACTAATGGCTACCTCTCACATAGCCGACGCGCCATCCATATCTACGGGTGTAGTGAGCTTACCTCCGTGCCGTTCGAGTTACCTCCTCTCCCGCGCACTCCGGTGGCTCCACGATCCAAGTGCGAGCTTCAAGCAAGCTCCATCCTCAAGCTCCACGCTCCAAGCTCCATCGCCACGGGCAAGACAAGAGAAGAGAAGAGAAGAGAAGAAGAGAGGAGACGATAGAGAGCTTCTCCTCCTCGGTCCCTCACCCTCACACACTCACTCCCTCACTCTCTCACACTCCCTCTCTCAAGCACAAGCTCAAGCAAGCAAGAAGAAGAAGAAGAAGAAGAAGAGGAGAGCTACTTTTGGCCACACACAAGAATGAGCTTCTCATTCACTTTTCAACTTTATATACAAAACCCTAAATCCCTTTTGGGCGGTCATCCCCTTTTCCCCTTTTTACATGGCCGGTCGTAGCCTAGGCCCTTTTTCCCATTGTCCTTCTATCTTCCTTTCCACCGCCCGTCTACCTTTACAAATTGCACGGGTGAGAGCCCGGCGATCTTTTACAAGATTTCAGGGTGCGCCTTTTTATTTTAAAATGCGCCTTTCCCCTTTTGCCTTTGCCTTGGACTTTTAAGGTTGCCCTTACGCTTTTGGCATTTTCTCATTTTCTTTCTTTAGTCGGGCTACCTTTTTTCCGCCTTTGCCCTGCGTCTTTTCCACTTCTTTTTGCTTTCTTCGTGTTGGGGTTAACATTACCCCCCTCCTACACGAGTGCCAGTCCCATGGCACTCACCGTCGTAGGTAGCAGGCTGTAGCATGCACCGAAGACGTGGGTGGCAAGGACGCCTGTGGTTTCCGTGGAGGAGTGTGGGTGGTGGTGTGGAAGAAGGTCCTGGGGGCCTGTTGGTGGCCAAGGTGGCTGGTGGAAGGTTGTTGGAGTTGGTGGTAGGGCTATGCTGTGTTGGGGATTGCATTGATGGCCAGCACAGGTGCTGGTTGGTTGGGGAGTCTGCACATGACGATTCTTTGCGGGCTTGTCGAATGGTAAGGGATAAGCATTCAGAGTTGGGTGTTGATGAAGAGCGAACGACACTTGCGTTGGAGTCTTTAACACCTGCAATTGAAAACCTCTCTTGTGGTCTCTTCCTAAGGGGTAGTGCTAGTCTTCTTATCGTGCACAAGATATATTTTGATTAGTTTGGGAAACAGGTCGAACTCTAAGTAATCTTGGAGTATTATCCTGCACTTGAGGACCCAAACTGTGTATATGCTTTGGTGCAATTAGTATGTGAGTGCTTGTGAGAATTTAGGTTATACTTAGTTAGAAGACTGTCGACCTGGTTCCTTGTATAGCAATGGGTTAGTGTAGCAAGGGGCTAAGTTGATGGAAAAATTTGTCGATGAAGATGGGAAAAGTACACTTGAATATTGCTTGAGACATCATTATGGTCTTGTCAAGGCCATGTAGCATAATTGAGCTCCTTGATGTCTTAGCTTTTGGTAGCTAGTGGCTACTTGTAGAAAAGTATGTTGTACTTGTCCAGTGTCTTTCATACCTTGCTTACCACTATTGATTGTAATGGCATTGAGATGAGTGCGAGAGAATTATGCAAGTGGTTCAGGGTGACAAGTCTAACCATAGGCGAGGCGAGCTCCCGAGGTATGTCCTGCCCTTGATGTGCCCTGAACAATTGTGGGGGATGTACAAAGGGCTAGGGGATTAGGGACGGAGCCAGCCGACCAAGGTCACTGGACGTATCTAATTTGAGGACCCCTAGGTGCGGTGCTGTGATTGTGTGTGCTTTTTTCTTTTTCTTTTTCTTTTTTCTTTTTCTTTTTTTTTTTGGTGGAAAAAATGAATACAATCAACGCCATACATTGAGGCTGTTAGCCTTTCATTTGGATTGAGAAATGTTGGGATCCAAAGGCTATGAAGAATGGATATTACAAGGTGATTGTGTCACCAGCCTTGATGCTAGAGGAACTGTTGTTGAGATGAAGAGATACACTTGAGATTTTGCAAACCTCTTTGTAACATGTGAGACATCGAACAATTGAGGTAGCACTTGGAGTGAGTTGTGCATGGACAAGGGCAGAGCATCTTGCGAGTTGAATCTTGGATGATGAAGAGACGCTTGCCCTTGTTGAGAGCGTGGCTCCTGCTCGAACATAGAGTTTGGCCAAGAAGGAGGAGGTAATCGATGATTATGCTTTGGCCATGCTCAGTCGCAATATGTGCTTTTTGCAGAGGTGTCCTTGGGTTCTCATCTCGTGGCGTTTCCGTCATGGCTTTTGTTACTTAGTATTCCTGTCACTTCCTCCATAATGGTTCTTTGTGGGGTTGGTGGTCTTGTGGTGGCTTGGATGTGAAACGCTTCTAAACATTGACCTGTGTCATTCTGCATCAACTTGCCGCTTGATGAGAGTACATGCATGGTATACGCCGCAACTATAATAAACCAGTGCAATGCAAGGAGACATCACTTATCTAAATTTTATGGTGTTGACTTAGATATTTATCACCTGCACTTGATTAGCTTTTTCTTTTGCTAAAGACATGAAATATATTAAATGCAGATTTGAAAAGTTCATACACTTCGGGATCATGTCAACACTTAACCATTTAAAGACAAAAAGTCATGGCCCGGTAGCATTTGATAAGCACTTTATACAACATGGGGTTACTCTATTTGTACGAGGCGGGGCGAGTCTGGGTGGCCGGGTAATTGGGGCTCTGCTGGTGTGGGGCTCCCGTGGGGGTGAGCAGGGAACATGTCGGCCGGGACATGAATGGTGTAATCTCGGCCTGCTACCGTCTCCAGAATATCTTTAAATAACTCATTAAATTCTTCTTTTTCCCGAGCTGCCCTTTCTGCCTTTGAGCGTCTGGGGCCCGAGCAGGAGCTGGGAGTGCGCACCACTAGTGCTGCCACCTGTTGCGCATTTTGAGTCTCGACTTTCTTGACTCGAGGATTCTTCGGCCTTCGCCCTGGGCAATGTCGCTTAGGGCCTCGCTTCTTGGCATACCTCTTGATGGTGGGCACATAGCGCTCCGGCGGAGGGGCGCGTGCCACATGCTCTCGCCTTCTGCGAAGAGCGTCTTTGCAAGCCAACTCTTCATGATTCTCCATGCGTTCTGCCAAAAAAGGAAACATGCCAGACACACTCCAAGGGTCAGACCTTGATACAAGATACAACTGTTTGTATGAAAGGGATTTTAGTGTGGTTTATCAAGCGCATGTGACAAGAAGGGGAGGGGTGAGGCATGAAGTGTTTTGTCGTAACGGGATGGCCCCCATGATGATGTTCGTTTTGCCTCCAGCAATTAGCCAATATTGGCTTTTGCTAAGTTGTGTGGACTGGTTGTCATGGAGTGGGATAGGGCACATCCTCGAAAGGATAGACCAAAAAGGGAAAAAGATGTATAGAAAGGGGCTGCACCCTGTCTACACCATCAGTGTTGTTGGTCAAGGCTTCCTATGGCGGTAACGTGGGTTGCATGCCCTTCACTTGGAGGTGGGAATGGTCACACGGCTTTTAAATGTGTGATGAGAAGAGGACTTGAGGAGGGTAGCGTGTTAGAACCAACTCTTCTCCCTGCGCTTGACTATCATTACTTGTGTGTGTTGATATTGTTTATACAAGGTGACACAAAAATCAGTGTTTATTTATATACATATCCATGAATCCATGTCACATCACGAGGATAAGAACCAAGTGTAGAACTCGGGGTTGTACCGGAGCATGGCACACGCATCTAGTATTCGTGGCAGCTGACTTAATACTGATAGATATTTTGCCACGTCGAGTAGTACGGAACCTTGACCGAGTCTACTGGCAATATGTAACTCCTCTTCGGTGAGAACCTTATCAATCAAAGGGCCCAGTAGCCTAGTCTTAGCTAAGTCCGTACCCCGAATGTCAGTGAGCACTCGAAGGGAAGTTGGTGCCACGTAGGTTGGGTCTCTTTGAGACCGCCATTTGGCCAACCGCTCTTCTGAGACCATCATGATCTGAGCCCCTAGTTCGGCCATTACGACGCGGCTTTCGCACCAACGCTGCTCAAATTGACTCTGGCCTGCTGACAGTCGCTTTAGTAGCTCTATGTCTACGAGATTCGGTCGGCAGAGCACTTCATTGAACATGACGGTTAAGCGCAGTTCGTCAGCCTCCTCGTCAGGGATGAGTCGCATCTGTTCATGCAGGAGCCTATCGTAGCGCCCGTTAAGATGTTCTTGTTCTTCCCATGATAGAGGAAAGGTCAAGTAATCTCCAAGCTGCTCCTTGGGGATCGTGCCCACATCCGCAAGGACGTAGACACGCGCGACCACTTTGAGCTTAGCCTCCAACTCAGTTAAGCATTCTGTGACACTTCTATGTTCAACGAGGGCTTGCTCGGTTGCTATCTCATGCAAAGTTCTAAGAGTTTCCTTAGGCTTTTGCATGGCTGGGGGCTCAGGTCTAGATGAGCAAGATTGGTCAACGCTAGGATTTCTTATGCTCTTGGGGTTTTCACAGTTCTCCTGAGGTTTTACTGCTATTTTGTCATGGTTCTCCTCGGATGTGACTGGTACAGATTGGTCACCCTGTTGTGACAGCATTGTATCCACTCTTGCTTGATCAATGTGAGTTCTATTGTCAGTGGATAGAGTGTTGCAAGCAACTGTTGATGGCAACGGTTGCTTTGGTTTTTCAGAGCACACAGATGTGACTGAAGTTTCACCGCTATTCAGAGATGCATCAATGAGTTCATTGGTGGATGAGCTTGAGGCTTTATTCATTGGCTCTTCGGCGCTCTTTGTCTCAATGTTCTTGGGGTCCATAACCACCTGCAACTGTTGTTGTTTTCTTTGCTTTCTCCTCTTTTTCTTGGTCAATGAAGGTGCCTCTCTCGACGACTCAGGACCTTGTGCTATATCGACCATTGATGTGCTTGGTCGGGCCTCAGCATTTTCCTTCTCCAGTGTGTCCTTATGGGACATAGCCGTGGTTTGCTGAATAGCCTTGCCCGGTTGTGAGGGCACAACTGCCGCTCTTTTCGGAGAGTCTAGCTTTTCAACCAACTCCCTTGCGTTTAACTCCCCCGTCCTAGGCTTTAGACACTTTGAAAGTGGTGGAGTTGTTGAGGGATTTGGTTGCGACACCTCCTCCATAGGTGAACTTCTAAGGACACGTTCCACATAGGGTATTGTCACGGCTGAGGGCTATGACTGCTGTGATCCCTGATTGGAAGTAGTAGCAGCTAGTTTAGTGGGCTGGCTACCCTTGGTGGATTGCGGTGTCAAGTCCCTAGGGCGATCAGAAGTGGTTGTGTCCTTTGTTAGCCTTTGAGCACTCATTTGTGTAGATCGAACATGAGCTGATCTAGTCACATTAGGTGGCTCAGGCATATCCTTGGGTCGAGAGCTACAGATGGCATCATGTCCCACCTCCTTGACGATTGGAAGCTTAGATGGAGATAGAGATTGGAATTGAGTAGTCGCCCTTGACAACTGCTGTGGTGCTTCCTGTGTCCGTCTAGGGGAAGTGGGTGTAGGAGACTTCGGACTCCTAAGTGGCTTTGACACTGGCTTGGAGATTTGCTCATGGCTGTTAGATGATTTTGTTATTTGCTTTGTTGAGCATTTAACCTTGCCATGAGCAATGTTGTGCCTATGATGCTTGCTATCCTCTTGGGGAATCAAAAGCTCCCTGGGCACTAGCGGCTTCTGCGTATCTTCAACGATTGCATCTGGCATCTGCTTGTCAAGCACGCTAGGCCGAGGATCTACCCTCCGATTGGTCCCGTTTGGCTTCTTAATTTCGGCCATGAGGGGCTCGGTCACTCCACTGTTGTTGACTCGAGACCTGATTTTTCGCTTAGATCTCCTCCTACGCTTTTTTGCTCTTGATGCACTCTGGCCTTTAGTCGACCAGGGAGGTTTAGCAAGGGGTTTTGGCACCCAAATCCATCGGTTGCTTGCATAATACCCTTGAGCTCGAAGCAACGCCTTGGATATCCATCGTGGCGTTGTGCTAGCTCTCCATCGATGCTTGCATCTATAAGGCTTGGGCTTCTTTCGTGGTCTTCTACGATATTTGTGAGTTCAAACCCTGTCCTTGGCCTTGTCTCTTGACCTTCTTGTTTTCGGCATGGCCTCACTCACTAGTTCTCACTGTTCGACCTGTGCTTGTATCAGCTCTTCCAACAAGTCCTTGCCCTCGTTAGTAGGCTTGACTGTTACGTCAGCACCTTCCTTGCCTTTCCCTCGAGGTTTGATGAGGTCACCCTTGCTAAAGGTTGTGACCATCCTCACACCCGGTAGTGTCAGGTGTATCCTTTGTGCTACATAGTCAGCCTCACACTTGGTCACCCTTTTGAAGGGTCTTCCAAGGAGGGTTTCTTTCCCGCAGCTAGCACTATTTGGAGGAACATGAAATAGGATAGGCAAGCCTTCAGTTTCAATAGTTGCTAGGATCTTGCACTTCCCCATGAGTGCTTGTGGGTGTCCCCCATAAGGGCTAAGAGTTGCACTAGTCGGTGTGAGCTCCGGTTGGCCCAGTAGGGTCCATGATTCATAGGTCAAGATATTGAAATCTGCTCCTTCATCAATCAGAGCATCGATAGTATGCTCTCTTTTCGCGGTGAGTTTGACCCTAAGATAGGCAGGTGGTACTATGTCTTCATCTTCCGGGTCCTGGCTTGTAAATTTAAGCCTTCTGACAGATGCCCTTGAGTTCTCGACTGCACGACCAGATGTGGATTCTCCACTGCTGTCTTGGATTGTCAGTGCAGTGCTATTCAAGGTACATCTCTCGTCAAGAGTGTCATGTCCAGTCATCTTCGCATTTGTAGCTTGCTGAAGTTGCATTGTGCTCTGACTAGACACGGTTTGAACACAATGTCTTTGTGTTCTCGTGGTGTGGCCTTTTTGCCCTTGTTGGCTAGATGGGCCCATTGAAGTTCTAGGGTCTCTGTTTGTCTCTATTCGTGTACGGGCTTTTGGTTGCCCTATTGCAAGTGAGACTCCTTGCTCATGTAGAGCCATTGCTATGCTAGGGTCCAATTTGGAAGACCTGTCACGGCGCGCGTTTTCTCTCCAACCTACTCGGGGGAGGTGCGGAGGGGGCAGAGGGGCAGAGCCCTCTCTGCGGGGGTCCGGGGGGGCAGTCCCCCCCGACCTGCAGGGCCGTTATGGTAGACGCCATATGTAATTTGGAGGACCATTTATAGCCAAATTTTGAGCTACGTGCTCTAAATTTTAGCCCGATTATGGATCTGTGATGTGCCTTCAGCTCTACATAGCCTTAGGAGTCAATCTCGGGCTTTAGATGTATCAGAATTTGGGTGCTGGATACCTGTCCGATTTTGACAGTTTTTGGTTCGGACCAGTGGTTCGATTTTGGTCACGTCCGATTCTAGGACTCGGATCAAAAAGTGGTCCAATTCTGGGAATCGGATCGGCCAGGGTGGTCCGATTCTGGCTGGTCCGCTTCTGACTGGTCCGATTGTGAGTGGTCCGATTATGGACTGGTCCGAGTGTCCGAGTCGGACGGGTTGGTTCGAGCGTCCGAGCGTCCGATTCTCAAAATCGGACGGGTTGGTCCGAGTGCCATGTGGCACGTCCAATCGGGCTGGTCTGATTCTGGGAATTGGATGGTCCGACTCCCGAGCTCGGGTGGTTCGATTATGGGAATCGGACCACAGCGAGTTGGTCCGAGTGCGTCGGCGACGGGTACGATTCCCGCGCGTTTGTCCCGTCCTCACTGTCTGGTGCACGAAATCACCACAGACTTTCTGGATCTAATAAGAGCACTTGTTGGAAAACACCAGACTCACCTGAAGCAGCACGAATCACCGATGCCTAGGAATCGGGCAGCGCTTCCTCGTCCTGTGAACCAGAAGTTCTCTCTCTCTCCCTCTCTCACACAAGGCAAACCAAGGAAATGAGGTCTGTCTTGGCCTCCCAAGCCTTTTAAGGTCCTTCCCTAGCACTGCAGAACCTCATAGCCAGTTCCCTGTCCCTGCCTTCCCAGAACTTGAATTTGGTCCCCTGTTTCCCTGTTTTAGCCTGTTATGCAGCAACAGAAAACCCTGTTGTTTGCCTGTTTTTTCTTCTTTTTCTTTGTTTTTTCCTACCCTAAATGCATCCAAATCACAAAATAAATACATATGCTACTCCATTCCACAACATAAATCACAGAAAGCAAAAAACCTACTTACCAAGGAGATCGAATACCATCTTCAACCCCCTCGCTTTCTACCTATCTACCTCAAGCACCGGTTCGGGGGAAACCCCTTACTTTGATGCTCGATTCGAAGCGCGCAAGCGCTCAAGGCTTGAATCCATTGGTCCTGGCAACGGAACCAAAATGTGGGAGCTTTCACTCAACCGCTAAGACCCCCGGACCGCTTATTGTGTCAAGCGTTTCAAGCCGAGCACTAATGGCTACCTCTCACATAGCCGACGCGCCATCCATATCTACGGGTGTAGTGAGCTTACCTCCGTGCCGTTTGAGTTACCTCCTCTCCCGCGCACTCCGGTGGCTCCACGATCCAAGTGCGAGCTTCAAGCAAGCTCCATCCTCAAGCTCCACGCTCCAAGCTCCATCGCCGCGGGCAAGACAAGAGAAGAGAAGAGAAGAGAAGAAGAGAGGAGACGATAGAGAGCTTCTCCTCCTCGGTCCCTCACCCTCACACACTCACTCCCTCACTCTCTCACACTCCCTCTCTCAAGCACAAGCTCAAGCAAGCAAGAAGAAGAAGAAGAAGAAGAAGAGAAGAGCTACTTTTGGCCACACACAAGAATGAGCTTCTCATTCACTTTTCAACTTTATATACAAAACCCTAAATCCCTTTTGGGCGGTCATCCCCTTTTCCCCTTTTTACATGGCCGGCCGTAGCCTAGGCCCTTTTTCCCATTGTCCTTCTATCTTCCTTTCCACCGCCCGTCTACCTTTACAAATTGCACGGGTGAGAGCCCGGCGCTCTTTTACAAGATTTCAGGGTGCGCATTTTTATTTTAAAATCCGCCTTTCCCCTTTTGCCTTTGCCTTGGACTTTTAAGGTTGCCCTTACGCTTTTGGCCTTTTCTCATTTTCTTTCTTTAGTCGGGCTACCTTTTTTTCACCTTTGCCCTGCGTCTTTTCCACTTCTTTTTGCTTTCTTCGTGTTGGGGTTAACAATGACATCTATCGCCGATGTGTGATGCCTGACGAGGTGCCATTCATTTTGGAAGAGTGCCATGATTCCGCTTGCGGAGGTCATTTTGCTAGACGGCTTACAGCAAAAAGGCTTTAAGAGCAGGTTACTGGTGGCCTGCCATCTTCCAGGATGCATTCGCGTATGTTAAGAGATGCGACATTTGTCAACAACATGATAGTCGAGAGAATAGGAAAAGACCACTCAC
Organism: Lygodium microphyllum; assembly: GCF_053477565.2. Classification (NCBI taxonomy): domain Eukaryota; kingdom Viridiplantae; phylum Streptophyta; class Polypodiopsida; order Schizaeales; family Lygodiaceae; genus Lygodium; species Lygodium microphyllum. The sequence continues at coordinate 32,783,014 of NC_141140.1, read as the reverse complement.
CCCTATCATGGCGATACTTCCATTTGAGAAGTGGGGAATAGACTTTTTGGGTCCTATTACTTCATCGTCGACTGCGCAAAAGAGGTATATTATTGTAGCCACTGACTACTTCACAAAGTGGTCAGAAGCACGTGCAACAAGGAAAGATGATGCTAAAGAAACTGCTAGTTTCCTTTTAGAGTAGATAATATGCCGTTTCGGTCCACCAAAAGAATTAGTGTCGAACCGTGGAACCCATTTCCTGAATAAGGTGATCAAAAGCTTGACTGAGGCTTGGCAAATCAAGCACAATAAAATGACTCCTTATAATCCACAAGCAAATGGACAAGTTGAAAGTACTAATAAACAGCTTGTGGGTATCTTGTCTAAGATAGTCTCTGAAAAGAAACGCAACTGGGACAAGAAGGTGTATATGGCAGTGTGGGCATATAATACCACGTTCAAGCGAGCCACTGGGCCATAAGCCGTTCAAACTAGTTTATGGTGAAGAGTGCGTTTGCCCCTTAGAAATTGAGTTGCCGACCATTAGATTCGCAATAAATCATTCTTTGGGTAATGAGGACGCCCTATTAGAACGTTTCACGACTTTAGCGCACCTCGATGAAATTAAGTTGCAAAGTCTGTTACAGCAAGAGGTGGCTAAACGTCGGATGAAGATTGCATGACCTAAACGTGAAGAAATATACCTTTAAGAAAGGGCAATTGGTTTTGTATTACGATGCGTGTAGGGAGATGTTCCCAGGAAAATTGGAACCTAAATGGGATGGGCCCTACAAGATTGTCAGGTTAGGGAAGAATAGGTCTACATCCCTATTAGCTGATCTACATGGAGTAGAGTTTAAGAATAAGGTTAATCTTAATAAGATTAAGCCTTACTATTTCTAAGTGTGCTAATATAGAGAAATGCATTGCAGGTCCGTGCTGGGGATGATTTGAGACCTGAGGAAGAGCTTAAAAGCTGGTGGATGGGTCGGTTAATCCCTTATTTGGAGCACCCATATCTGGAGCAGAGATACCATCAAGGAAAACTCATTTGGTGGAGCAAAGGATATAAAGTGATTGAGTAAGAAGACGGAACCTTTTTGTGGGAGATTAAAGTCTTTTGCCATCACTGTTTACGACTATTGACAAGTATCCCTGTTGAGTTCAATGAAGAAGGTGGGATGGAGCCGTCAGTTTATCCTCTCAATATGCTAAACTTTGATTACCATAATTACGAGTAGTGGAGTTCATGATGGCCGGTTGTGTCAACCCATTATGGACGTATACATTATATTTTGACAGAGCATCCAGGGGCCCTAATAAAAAAGAGAGTGTTGGAGTAGTAATCCGAGATCCCCGACGTAGAGTTGTGATGAAGTTAGCTGCTTATCTCGGGGTAGGATTCACTAACAATATGGCAGAGTATAAAGCCTTGATTATGGGACTGTATATTGCCAAACAAGGTGGTATTCGTCAGTTGTTAGTAAAGGGGATTCCCAGTTGATCTTGAATCAACTAGATGGGACATACACAGTGCGGAATCCCATTCTTTGTATGTATCATCAGACTTCTATGACCCAACTTGAGGAGCTTGAGAGAGTGTCTTTTCAGCTAATTCCACGTTACTGGAATCAGTTTGCGGATTCATTGGCAAATCTTGCTTATGAGGAAGACCTCTTCTTCAATTGTGGTCCTAGTCTGGATATTGTTATCAATGATGAAACAGGACCCGGTCGCTTGTGGGGTATGTTATCAGAACATGCATTATATGGCAGACGATGGTTGATATGGGTGATGCAAAGAGTAGCCGAAACCAATTTACCGTTATTATTTGGGACCCATAGGTTGATTAGACAACATATTATGCGTACGCCTCTTGCTATCTATGTAGGAGGGATGGGTCACAACCTTATGCATTTAGCTTAGGGCTGCGATCAGAAGACTTATGCTGCACTTTTTCTTTCTCCTTATCTGTGTGCCTTTCATTGCATAATTCATGGCATTGTGGCCTAATATGGCCCTTTTTCCCACAATGGTGACAAGTAATATCTGCATTCTTGCCACGGGATTTGCTACGTGACTTCCCATGAGACTTGGACCGAGATTTTTGAGAATCCCGTACATGGCCACTGCCACTGCCATGTTTTCCATATCCATCATTCCTACCTCTAATTGTCATAGCATGCGACACACGAGAGGCATCCAAATTCTTACGGTTAACCTCATCTTGCAGAAGCGCACTCTCAACATCAGATAATTTCAAGGTAGCAGTAGAGGCATATAATGCAGTGCGGAATACATCCTAGGACTCATTAAGAGTACCAAGCAAGAAAAGAGGAGTGACATCCTCTGCAAAAGTGATGTCCTGCGAAGTCAAGTTCTTGAGTATAGCATGGAACTGGCTCAAGTGAGTAGACATAGTCACATTCTCCTTCATGCGCTGATCCATAAGCTGCTTCATCCAATATATCTGAATCGCTGAACTTTTCTTGTCATAGAGATTTTTGATCTTTCCCCACAACTGCCAAGCACTTTGTTCTTCCTCAAAGACAGTATAGTGAACTTGTTCTGTGAGAGACAATACAATAGTGGACTTGCATAACTCATCAAGCTCAAGCCATTCCTCATCTGGCATAGTTGCAGACGGATGTCCGCTTAACCTCAAAGGTTTGATTTGTGATTTTTGCACCAACACCTGCCAAATTTAGCTCTTCCAATAAGAGTAATTCGTACCATCAAGCTTAGTGATGTTGAAAATAGCATGATCAGTGGACGAACTCGCCATAATGCAGGCTGGAAGATTGTAGACAGTTCAAAATTGCTTGTTGTTTACTGCAAAAAATGACAAAAAATCAATAAAATTACGGAAAAATGGCAAACAAAGTGGAACCAAAGCTGCTGCCCACCAAGTACTAGTGAAAGTACATCATTTTAGAGTGTTTCAGCATGAAAAATCCATGTCAGTCCATACATATATGCTTGCTGTAATAAATTTTAGATTTCAGTAAAAAAGAGCTAACAGTGCCAAAATCGGATCCCAAGGCAATCAGATACTGCCAAGACCAAAGCCGACATCATGCGGGCATAGCATAAGCATACGATGGTCGATAACCATGAATCCAACACCCAAGTATGTCATACAAACATCTGCCAGTGAGTAGGCACACCCCCCATGCAATGGGGAAAAGTGTTCCTGCCACTACCAAAACTTGACACAAGTAGGTGTCAGTTCACAAAGATAGGGATCCAAAACTGAGACTTAATATGTCATATAAACATCTGCTAGTGTGAGTAGGCACACCCCCCAAGCAACGAGGCAAAGTGTTCCTGCCACTACCAAAACTTGACACAAGTAGGTATCAGTTCACAAAGATACGGATCCAAAACTGAGACTTAGCTCATAAGCATACAGTGGACCAAGACTTATGATGTATCATCTCAAAAGGTAAGAAGTCCCAAAGTCTCAAGTGTCTGTAAACTGCTCAATAGCATGTAACGGCTCAATGCATAAAAGTACCGCTTGCTCTATGTCTGATAAGCATTCAAGAATGCTCCCACTGGCACAAAAGTTGTATGTACAAGCTCAAGAGCTCAAGCCAAGGCAAGACACAGTGTTAATGACATAAGTCCAAGACAATACATCAATAGTACATCCCGAACGTGTAGGCGGTAGAGCATCCGTATGTAGCATCCGCAAGCATGTAAGACATCAAATACACCCCAATCCAAACTCTGACAAGCCAAATAACATTCAAGACTACTCCAGATAATCCAAAATGTATCCAAGGTGGAGCTTCAATGAGCACTCAAACTCAACGTATGCATAGGGTAATCAACCGTGACATGAGCATCAAGCCGTAGGCAACAGGTATGTATAAACCCAAGAAGCATCACTGTCAAAGCATATACCAATGTCAATAAGTGTGGGATGAAATAAGCTCAAGCTTCCAAAAGCATTCGGATTCAATGACAAGCTCAAATTTGTCCCTCGATGATCAATACATCATAGCATAACCCAAGATATACATTCGGAACCCATAGGCATATGTCAAAGCATGAAAGATAGCTTCAATCCAAGAGTATTCAGCATGCATTTTTTGTTATAAATTGTGTATTTCCAGCCCCAAAATCAGGCCAAAATCATAGCATTACATGTAGCTTCAATCCCCCAATCAATCGGGATGCAACAGGCATCAAACCGGTTATGTAGTCATGCCCAAACAAGCATAGGCATAGAAATACATGCTGTCTCAGACCTAAAATCTATTGCAGAAGATTCTTTTATTAGAATTTGGAAAATCCGACATCATCATCACATTCAGAGCATGCCAAAACCCCAACTTAGACTCTTACCTTGCCTGAATCGGGTTCCGAATGCCCGAGATATGACAAAAAGAGTGATTTTTGGACGAGATTTTGAAACAGGCGCAAAAAAAATAATGTGAGCTGGCTGGGGGATTTGATATCCCACGTGTCAACAATGGGGCCCAAAGGGGCACAAATGAGGGCCAAAGAAGGCCTACACCAAGCCTCAGCAAGCCTTAATAGGTTGGAAGCACGATCCAGGTGAAGGAAGCTCCAAGAGGTGTGAGCTATGGCTGCCCACAACTTGTTTACAGCCTGTGAGACTTGAGAATTGAAGTAAACCCTGAAGAAAATGATCAAATACCTCTGGTGTAATGCCTTGAAGGTACCCAACAATGCCGGGAAGGTGCTTGGGAAGACGGGGAGTGACAGGAGCTCGAAGGAGTCGGATATGGATACCGGGAAGGAGACCCAATGCAAGTAGGGAGTCGATGGGATGCTTAGAATGCCACGAACCAAGCTCAAGAGTCGGAAAGCAGAGCTCTGATACCAGTTGAAAGGGAGCAACGGATTGAAGGTTGGACTCAAGAGCTATGGCGGGAGAGCAAGAGCAAGAAAGGTAGAGACTAGAAATGGGAACTCCAACAGTCACAATGTGCGATCGGGCCTTCCTTTATTCAAACTGTCACTAAAAGAATAAAGAATAAAATGACGGTGACAGGTGCCTGTACCTGCAGTGTGCAGTGGCGGTGACTATCAGTGTAGTAATACACGAGCGGCTAGGCAGAGGCACCTTTATCCTCAACATGTCGCGTGTAATGCGCATACCAAGTATGTGAGTAGCCTGTCCCAGATGTTTCATCTCAAAGCTCTTCTTGAGCTGAGCCTTAAGAGCATCTAGCTCATCATGAGCTTTCCCTGCTATCAACATATCATCCACATAGAGTAGCAAAATCAATAAAGAACCATCACGAGCTTTCTTCGTGTAAAGACATGGATCCATAGCACTCCGGCTGTAGCCCTGTGACTGCATAAAGGCATCAAACTTATGATACCACTCCCTAGGTGCTTGTTTCAAGCCATAAAGACTTTTCTTCAATTTGCACAGTAGGTGCTCCCTGCCAGGTTCTGCAAAGCCCTTAGGTTGCTCCATATAAATCTCATCATGCAAGTCCCCATGTAAGAAAGCCGTCTTGACATCCATCTGGTATAAATCCAAGTCAAGCTGAGCAACCAAAGCCAAGACTAAGCACAAGGTGGTCATCTTAACTACAGGAGAAAAGATCTCATCAAAGTCCACACCATGCTCCTGCTTAAAATCATTTCTTACCAATCTAGCCTTGTATGCCAGCTTGGGGTGTCCAGGGGTATTTTTAGCTTGTACACCCACTTGCATGGCAAAGCCTTCTTGCCCGTAGGCAAAGAAACCAAATCCCAAGTGTCATTCTTATGCAAGGAGTCTATCTTAGACTACATAGCCCTCTCCCAAGAGTGACTGTCACCCTTGCACATAGCCTCATCATAAGTGAAAGGCTCTCCTGCATCTGTAACCAAGCCATAATGCATCGAGGGCTGAAATCTGCCCAGCTGCCTGTCCAACGCCATGACCATGAGCATCTACTGCAACTGTAGGTTGTCCAACTAGCTGTGTGGGAGCTCTCGGCTTCTCCTGAAATATGACCCTGCGGATCTCAACAACTCTCTCAGGCTGCCTATGCATCTTCTCTTCATGGAAGACTACATCATGACTGTGGATGACTTTCTGCGCCTGCGGATCCCAGAGACGGTAACCCATCTCGCCTGCATCCCTGTGGGAGCTTTCGCTCAACCGCCAAGACCCACGGACCGCTTATAGTTTCAAGCATTCCAAGCCGAGCACTAATGGCTACCTCTCACATAGCCGATGCGCCATCCATATCTACGGGTATAGTGAGCTTACCTCCATGCCGTTCGAGTTACCTTCTCTCCCGTGCACTTTGGTAGCTCCATGATCCAAGTGCAAGCTTCAAGCAAGCTCCATCCTCAAGCTCCACGCTTCTAGCTCCATCACCGCAAGCAAGAGAAGAGGAGAGAAGAAGAGACGAGAAGATGGAGAGCTTCTCCACCCCATGGTTCCTCACCCTCACACAATCACTCCCTCACACTCTCACATCCCTCTCTCAAGCACAAGCTTAAGCAAGCAAGAAGAAGAAGAAGAAGAAGAAGAAAAAGAAGAAGAAGAAGAAGAAGAAGATGATGATGATGATGATGATGAAGAAGAAGAAGAAGAGAGCCACTTTTTTCCACACACAAGAATGAGCTTCTCATTCACTTTTCAACTTTATATACAAAACCCTAAATCCCTTTTTGGGCGGTCCTCCCCTTTTCCCATTTTTTACATGGCCGGCCGTAGCCTAGGCCCTTTTTCTCATTGTCCTTCTATCTTCCTAGCTTTCTTTCCCCCACCCGTCTACATTTACAAATTGGACGGGTGAGAGCTCGGCACTCCTTTAATTAAACCATGATGCGCTTGCGCTCTTTTACAAGGGTTTTGACTTGCGCTTTTCCTTGTGCGCCTTTGTCTTCCATTTCTCTTTGCCTTGGCCTTTGTCTTTGTTTTCAGTTTTAGCTTTCCGAATTTTCCACCGTTTGGCACTTTTTTACAAGATTTCAGGGTGTGCCTTTGTATTTAAAAATGCACCTTTCTCCTTTTTGCAGCTGCCTTGGACTTTTAAGGTTGCCCTCGCGCTTTTGGTCTTTTCTCCTCTTCTTTCTTCAATTGAGCTACCTTTTTTCCGCCTTTTCCCTGCATCTTTTTTATTTTCTTTTGCTTCCTTCGTGTTGGGGTTAACAATCCCCATAACAACTTACTTCTCTTGTCCTTGGGCACATGGCAAAATGCCTCACATCCAAAGACACGGAGATGCGGATAAGAGGGGGATTTTCCAGTCCATACCTCCTTTGCAACCTGGAAATCCAAACCACTAGAAGGTGATTTATTTATGACATGCACAGCTGTACTAACTGCCTCATCCCAAAAGCTCTGTGGTAGGCCTGCATGACTAAGCATATTGCGTACATGCTACTGGATGGTTCTATTCATTTGCTCAGCCAAACCATTTTGGGGAGGGTGTAGAAGGCGGTCAATTGATGCTTAATACCCCTCTCATCACATAACTGCTCAAAAGCATGTGAGACATACTCACTCCCATTATCTATCCTTAGGCATTTTAGCCTATACCCAGACTGGTTCTCAACAATGCAAGCCATCTCTGAAACACAACCAAGACATCAGATTTTAGCTTAATGGGATAAGCCCAAACTTTCCGTGAAAAATCATCTATGAACGTAGCAAAATACTTTGCACCACCCATAGACTGACAAGGCATGGTGGGCCCACAGACATCCGAATGTACCAATGCCAAGGGCTTACTCATGCGTGGCCTACGAGATTTCTTATGCATAGATCTAGTCTACCTGCCATAAAGAAAATGCTCACATGAATCAAAACATGCATAATCAAGGGGCGGTAAGTACTGCAAACCAGAAAGCATTTTCATTCCCTTCAAAGACATATGGCCCAAAAATGCCAAAGAGATACATGTGGGATAGAACCCACAGACAAAACATGATCAAGGGAAGAAGCTGATACAATGAAGGGGTAGAGACTGCCAGCCTTGGCACCTCTCGCAATCACAAGTCTGCCACGAGTGATTTTCCATGCAGAGTCTTCAAAAGATACATGATAACCTACGCCATCAAGCTATCCAGCTGACATGAGACTGCGCGTCAAAGGAGGTATATGACATACATCCTGCATAACAAAAGTGCTGCCAAAAGAAAACTGCAGCCTAACATCACCAATGCCCACAATATCGAGAGAGCTATCATCACCCAAGCGCACAGAACCCGAAACAATACAGTATGAATGAAACCACTCTCAGCAAGGTGTCACATGAAAGGATACACCTGAGTCCAAGAGCCAACACTGTGCATACATAGAGTGTATCTCTGTCATCTGCAAAGCACTAAAAGAAGCTGCAAGGATATAATCATCATCATCAACATCCTCATGTTGCATAACATTAATCTCTTCAATTTTAACACTGGACTTTGCAGGCACTATGCTGCGATCACAAGACTTATCCTACACTTTGTCTTTCCCCTTATCTTTGCGCCTTTCATTGCGCAATTCATGGCATTGTGGCCTAATATGGCCCTTTTTCCCACAATGGTGACAAGCAACATTTGCATTCCTGCCACCGGATTCGCTACGTGACTTCCCACGAGACTTGGACCGAGATTTTTGAGAATCCCATCCATGGCCACTGCCACTGCCATGCTTTCCATATCCATCATTCCTACCTGTAACTGTTATAGCATGCGACACAGAGAGGCATCCAAATTCTTACGGTTAACCTCATCTTGTAGAAGTGCACTCTCAACATCAGATAATTTCAAGGTAGCAGTAGAGGCACATAATGTAGTGCGGAATATATCCCATGACTCATTAAGAGTACCAAGCAAGAAAAGAGGAGTGACATGCTCTGCAAAAGTGATGTCCTGCAAAGTCAAGTTCTTGAGTAAAATTTATTACAGCAAGCTTTTGCCCACCAAGTACTAGTGAAAGTACATCATCTTAGAGTGTTTCAGCATGAAAAATCCATGTCAGTCCATACATATATGCTTGCTATAATAAATTTCAGATTTCAGTAAAAGAGAGCTAATAGTGCCAAAATCTGATCCTAAGGCAATCAGATACTGCCAAGACCAAAGCCGGCATCATGCGGGCATAGGATAGGCATATGACGGTCGAAAAGCATGAATCCAACACTCAAGTATGTCATACAAACATCTGCCAGTGAGTAGGTATACCCCGCAGGCAATGGGGCAAAGTGCTCCAACACCCAAGTATGTCATACAAACATTTGCCAGTGAGTAGGTACACCCTGCAGGCAATGGGGCAAAGTGCTCTTGCCACTACCAAAACTTGACGTAAGTAGATGTTAGTTCACAAAGATACGGATCCAAAACTGAGACTTAGCTCATAAGCATACAGTGAACCAAGACATATGATGTATCATCCCAAAAGGTAAGAAGTCCCAAAGTCTCAAGTGTCTGTAACTGCTCAATGCATAAAGTACCGCTTGCTCAATGTTTGATAAGCATTCAAGAATGCTCCCACTGGCACAAAAGTCATATGTACGAGCTCAAGAGCTCAAGCCAAGGCAAGACACAGTGCCAATGACATAAGTCGAAGACAATACATCAGTAGTACATCCCGAACATGTAGGCGGTGGAGCATCCGTATGTAGGATCCGTAAGCATGTAAGACATCAAATACATCCCAATCCAAACTTTGACAAGGCAAGTAACATCCAAGGCTAATCCAAATAATCCAAAATGCATCCAAGGTGGAGCTTCAATGAGCACTCAAGCTCAACGTATGCATAGGGTAATCAACTGTGACATGAGGATCAAGCCGTAGGCAACGAGTATGCATAAACCCAAGAAGCATCACTGTCAAAGCATATACCAATGTCAATAAGTATGGGCTGAAATAAGCTCAAGCTTCCAAAAAAGCATCCGGATTCAATGACAAGCTCAAAGTCATCCCTTGATGATCAATATATCATAGCATAACCCAAGACATACATCCGGAACCCATAGGCATATGTCAAAGCATGAAAGATAGCTTCAGCCCAAGAGTATTCAGCATGCACTTACTATTATAAACTATGTATTTCTAGCCCTAAAATTAGGCCAAAATCATAACATTACATGTAGCTTCAATCCCCCAATCAATCGGGATGCAATAGGTATCAAACCGGTTATGTAGTCATGCCCAAACAAGCATAGGCATACAAATACATGCTGTCTCAGACCTAAAATCTATTGCAGAAGCTTTTGTCATTAGAATTTGGCAAATCCGACATTACCATCGCGTTCGGAGCGTGTCAAAATCCCAACTTAGACTCTTACCTTGCCTGAATCGGGTTCCGAATGCCCGAGACATGACAAAAAGAGTGATTTTTGGGCCAGATTTTGAAACAGGCACAAAAAAACGTGAGCTGGCTAGGGGGTTTGCTATCCTATGTGTCAACAATGGGGCCCAAAGGGGGCACAAATGAGGGCCAAAGAATGCCTACACCAAGCCTCAGCAAGCCTTGATAGGCTGGAAGCAAGATCCAGGTGAAGGAAGCTCCAAGAGGTGTGAGCTATGGCTGCCCACAACTTGTTTACAGCCTATGAGAGCTAAGAACTGAAGTAAACCCTGAAGAAAATGGTCAAATACCTCTGATGTAATGCCCTGAAGGTCCCAACAATGCCGAGAAGGTGCTCGGGAAGCCGGGGAGTGACGGGAGCTCGAAGGAGTCGGATATGACTGCCGAGAAGGAGACCCAATGCAAGTAGGGAGTCGATGGGATGCTAAGAATGCCATGAACCAAGCTCAAGAGTCAGAAAGCAAAGCTCTGATACTAGTTGAAAGGGAGTGATAGATTGAAGGTTGGACTCAAGAGCTATGGCAGGAGAGCAAGAGCAAGAAAGGGAGAGACTAGAAATGGGAACTCCAACAGTCACAATGTGTGATCGAGCCTTCTTTTATTCAAACTTTCACTAAAAGAATAAAGAATAAAGTGGTGGTGACGGGTGCCCGCCACCTGCAGTGTGCAGTGGCGGTGACTGTCAGTGTAGTAATACACGAGCGGCTAGGCAGAGGCGCCTTTACCCCCAACAATTTTGTAGAGAAATATGGTGAGACATATAGCCTCTCACTAACAACAAGAAGTCTGGGGCCTTGAGAGTTGTCTTAAGCTATAAAGGCAAAACATGGTTTATAAGGCTAGCACTAATGTCAAACCTACTTCTATAACCTCAGGGTCTTGTTAATCATGTGATTTGCAAAAGTTAAAGATGGGGATAACCTCATCACATGTCTTGCAAAACTGTAGCAACAAGAGAAAGAGAGTATGCAAGAATATATGTCCAAGGTGTGGAACCTATACAAGAAAATACCTATTATAGAGCGGTCAAATACCAAGGGCATCATGAAAGCAGTTTTGAAAGGAATAAGAGATGACCCCATCTATGAAGTCATGCTTAATAATTCAACATTAGACAAGTTTAATTTGAATGTAGTCTTGAATGAGACCATGTGCATTGATGACTTGCATATAAAGAGAAATCAAGACAAAAAGGATAGGTGTAGAGATGATGTTGCATTCCCAAAAAGTAGGCAGAGCTTAAGTACTACAAGACCTCCTCAACATTCAAATAGCACTAAATTGAACTAGCTAAACTCACTGACACTTTGAAACAGTGACACCTATATTGACAAAATTTTCAATGTGTGCATTATATAGGGGCAAACACCTCCCATCGAGCATTCAAGACCTCCTTAAGTTTGTATAGACTATGAACGTATTGAACACAAAGTACTCTATTACGGAGCTCCTAGACACTTGAACTACACTAACTCTTTTAACAACAATCCATATCCACTTGTAAAATAGGGTGCCATTCTATGCTAGGCCTTCATAGTTAGCCCTACTAGCTTCCACTAAGAAAAAACCATCACCATAGAGAGTAAACATTAATTATTCAAGCATACCTCAACCACCATCCCCACCCATCCTCCAAGTGATACTATATTCCACTATATAGAGGAGCTTGTTAACCCTCAAAAGACCAAGATACACTCAGGAAAATGTGAAGATATGAAATGCATGAAAAATTCTAAATGTAAGAGGAAGTGCATAAGAATAAGTGCACCTTAATATTTTAGCAAGAAGAGCACCAAACGCATTGTAATTCATTTTGTAAAAGAGCATCGAGCTCTCTCCCATACAAGTTGTAAAGAATGAGAGGTACAGGCTCATGCCATGCTAATAGGACAGAAGGAGGAGAAAGAGTGCATGAATGAATAAAGGCTAGAACAAAAAGGTGATGACCACCCAAGGAAGAGACAGGGCATGTATAAAAGTCAAAAAGTGAATGAAGAAGCTCATTCTTGGTGTGTGCCCAAACTTGCTCTCTTCTTACTTCTTGTTCTTGCTTCATTCTTGTATATGAGAGAGGGAGTGTGAGAGAGTGAGGGACCTTGGAGAAGCTCTTCTTCTCCTCTCTTCATCATCATCTTCTTCTCTTCTCCTTTCTTATGCACATGGCTATGGAGGTTGAAGCTTAGATCTTAGAGATGGAGCTTGCTTGAGAGCACATCTTGGATTGTGGAGCTACCGGAAAATTCATGGTAGGTAGCAACTCAATCGAATTCAAAGGTAAGCTCACACATTTGTGTGTGGGAGAGTGTGCACGGCTATGTGAGAGGTAGCCATAGCTCTAGCTTGAAATTCTTGAATCAATAAGCAGTCTGTGGGTCTTGGTGTTATGCTCGCAAGAGCGGCAATATTTTGGTTCCATTACCACGAAACAACAGATTCAAGATTGAGTGCTTGCGTGCTCCAAATCGAGTGACAAAGTAGGATTTTTTCTCTGAAACTATGCTTGGTTTTAGGTAGGAAGCAAGGGAGTCAAAGGCCATTTGATCTCTCTAGTGGATTAGTTCAAGTTTAGGAAGCTTTCTATGCATTAATTAGAGTAGAAGTGTATTTTTTAATCAGGTTTGAGATATTAAGGTCTGGAAAATAATAAGAAAATAAGGAAAATATAAGTCTCTATATAACTAAGAAACAGGGAAATGAAGAAACAAAGGAAAAATATTTTAAATGCATAGGAAGAAAAATAGAGAGCAAGGGAAGAAAGAGAGACAGAAAAGGTGAGAAAGGGGGAAGAGAGAGCTCACTTGTACATTAAGAGATTGAGAGAGAGAGTTATTGAGAGAGATAGAGAGCTACAAATCAAGAGGCAATAGCAGTAGCAATCCTTGGTATCGTCACATTTGGGCACTCTAGGCATGCCTTGAGTCTTCACTGTTGATGTTTGTTGCATTAAGCCAAAACCCTAGGTGTAGTAGCAAGTAGTGCTTTGAATCAATTTTGTGTCATTTTGCATTTTTCTTGCACCACTCGCATGGCCACCACAGGTCTCGAATAGTCGAATTCCCCTCGGACTTGGATGTCCAAGTACCTTAGTCCACTGAGACTCATACGGTTTTTTCAAGCCTCAGACGCGGCCAACCCTCAAGCCTTGGATGGCTGACTCAAACACTCGAATGGGCATCTATTGTCTGAGTTTAAGACCACTCAGATGGTCATTTCTTTTGAGAGCCCACTCGGACGATCAAATCTGGGACTCGAACAATCAAGTTTGGGACATGGATAGGTTGTCCAAAACACTATTTTTGCTCATTTTTTACTACTCCAATACCTCCTAAGATCAACTTCTAGGTCCAACACTCCAGGTTGAAACCCAGAACTATAAATGAGACCATAGAGCTATTCTCACCAAAACTTTAACCTAGTAGTCTAGGAGTGACCAAAATTACCAATCATCGGCCACCTATCCCTAGTAGAGACCTGATCATCACAACCCTTGAGAGACCCAAAATTGACTATTAGGAGTAATCACGATCCATGCAAAAGAGCTGCAACTACATGAAACTAACTAGATGTGATTGACTTCATCGAAGATTGCACTCTGCATCATAGACACTGAAGCATGTGTGAAAAATTTGGAAAGCTTGAATTTGCACAATTCACATCAAGTCTCACTACTCAAGCGTGTAAATATGTGTACATTTGCAGATTGATTTGATTAAAAATAAACACACTAAAGGGGATTAAGATAAGAAACGAACCCACCAATAGGAGTGCAACCCTAGAAACCAAATGAGTGAACCAAGACACCAAGAACAAACATTTAGGGAAGCCAGTACCATCAGACCATTGAGGGAGGGAAGGACTAGCCAAGATTAGAGACACATCTTTAGCTGGCCCAGTCAACCTCATAGAAGTACTAGTGAGTCACAAGACAACTAGCATGGCAGGTACCAGCTCAAACAAGAATGACCTTGACCTTGACCTTGGCTTCAATGTGGTAGGGTACATGGATGACATCCAATGACTTATCATGTAATATGACCAACATATAAGGATAGCACATCATGGAAGACTTGTAGCATTCCAACCTTGAGGAGGAGAGGATACTAGTAAGGATAGCATTGTAGTGCATAGCGAGCTGTAGCTAGGAGCAAAGGGCTTAGAGGTTGTGCCAAGAGAGAGAGCTCAATGAGGTTCACAAGATCCTAGCCATCTCAGGTAGAAACAAAATCGGAGGAAATGCCGATAGGGAGAGAGCCTTAGAAGTAGACCTTGCAATGAGTGAGCTACTCACAAAACGATTACTAGACAATACTAGTGCTGAGTAAAGTGGGGCAGCCTTGATAGCATCATTACTAGCATGGTTGAGAGTCACCCCAAATGCCAAAAGCTAAATAAAGATACCCATAGTTGCCAAGCAACTCAATAAATATCAACTAGGCAATGATCCATGTAGCTTCATCAAGCAGTTTGAGGAGGTGTGCAAGGCTAACAACCTCATGGACTCCACTCAATGGTGGGCACACAAGCATTTGATCTTTGCTTGTGAGATAAGGGACGAACTTGGTTTACCAACATAGATAATGCCAAATTCAATATTTTTAACAATCTAAAGGATCTCTTCATAAAGAGATTCTTGGAGGCAAGATGCTTCGATAACCTCTGTCAAGTTGATGAATGTCAACCAGAAAGACAAAGAGGACATACAAGACTTATCACGTGCATGAGGAATCTCTAGAAAAGGATACCTCCAGTAGCTAAGGACCTAACGAGAGAGCGGTCTCTATCGTATTCATCAACGAGATCTGCAACAATGAAGAACTGAGCAAGAAACTCAAACCTGCAAAGGGATGTGCTAGCAAGAGTCTTGGCTATACAAATGGATGACTTGCTTAGAGAGAGAAGCTTTAGGTCTACACACAGCAAGCAAACAACGCATTTAGAAATGCTGAGAGAATTGCAGCACTTTGCAAACAATCAACCCCTAGCGAGCAAGATAAAGGAAAGAGTGTCTACCAAACCCAAGCAATAGCTAGATCTAAAGTCAGAAAAGTGACCAGACTGCAGGAGTCCTTGCAGAGGCCAATGCTACCTCATGTGTAGTGTGCACATTGTGGAGGGAATCACTAGCCATCTGAGTTCCCTGATCCTAGATCTTGACCTCATGCCAACTATGAAAGATTTAGGCATGACATTATGCATTGTTGATTGCCAAGATAGTTGCCATACTAGCAACCCTATGCTTAGTCATACTATCCAAGCTACCATATTTTGGAAGGGGAGCCCCTTTGGCTCTACTTGCACTTAACGATTCAAAGCTAGCCACTCCAACGATCGACATTAACTCTCTAGGAATCCCTAGACCGCCAAGACCTATAGTGACCCATCCACCAAGTGATGCTCCAATGAACTTTGTAGAGGAACCATTGGAGGAATACTCGTGCATGAATCCTTATGTCTCTTATGACGAGAAGGGTAATCCCATACTATTGGACTTTAGGCCTATCTTGGTCATGGCTTTAGGTAGATGGAGAGATAAAGGCCTAGGAGGAGGTCATAACGATGAGCCCAACATGTGGCTATGGATAATGTCAAAGAGTGGATAAAAGAAGTGCAAGCTCACTTGCAAGATGTTGAACCTATCATTGAGGATGAGTTCAATGAACTCTCAAACCATGAGCCCACCAGTCTCTCCCACATACTTGAGAGCAAGGGAGGCAACTTCACCACATGCACAACCGCATGGAAAAGATAAATGGAAATTTGCTCATCATACTTATATAAACTCTTATAACATTGCCAGTGGGAGAATTTCTTAGGCAAAACCTTGCACTATGGCCAGTGTTGCAGTAAGCGATGGGTAGAACGAATTGATAGACATGAAACACGAGACTTACTTGACCATGGCATTGTGATGCACTTACCAAGCCTAATACTGAATCCAATGTCTAAGTCCCCACAATTGAATGCCTTTTGGGAAGGCACTGAGGTGCATGCAGTCTTACCTATCATTGCCTTAGGAGATGCTACACGGAAGGGGATAGTAGACACAGAAGCAAGAGTTAGTATACGGAGCCATGTAGTCTTGCAAGCTTGGGGAAAGCCACCAATGGAAACTACATGGTTCAATGTCACTCTAGCAAACATGATGAAAGTTAGACCCTTCAGAGTCTTGAGAAGAATTGGACTTTAAAGATAGTGGGAATTCAATTCTCCATGAACTTCATAGTCATGAAGGGAGTGAATTATGATATCCTACTAGGCAGACCTTGGATAAGGAATGCTCGAGTGATAGAGGATTGGGACAGTGGCCTGATATTCTTAGGCAATAGATCAGAAGCAGTCTGAGTAGAGATGGACACTTGAAAAACCTCCTGCCATGCTAAAGTGTAGCTCAAATGCTAGAAGCGATTATGGACCCCTAACTAAGTATATTCATTTTCTTGAGGATGAGCGTGATTGGATGCATGTATTGGCAACCATTGATGTGCCATTCTTGAATGATGAGAATGAATATAGGCAAGCTATAGACTTAGCTAACAAAGCCACAACTTCTAACCTACCCACACAATGCCCCTATGTATGATGGCTAGGAGTTCCACCAACGGATTGATAACATATCATGTCCCAACTAACAAATTGGAACTCCATAGAATCCTTGATTACTTGTCAAGTGAGCTAGCTGGCAAACCAGCTACCGCAAACCAAAAGCCCCTTAAGGATCTCATGGAAAGAAAGAAGTGGTGATGGACTAAGGTGCATGACTAAAACCTATCATACAACTAGGCTCTCATTACAAGTGAGAAAAAAACTTGAGAATAGGAACCCTAAAAAAAACACACAGTCTGAGAATGAGGATTCCGATGATGAGTACGAAGACTATTGTTCCATCAATGAGGAAAGCAAAGAGAAAGTGGAGATCATAGAATATGAAACGGATGGAGGAGTAATTGAGCAAATCAGAGCAGACTACAAACCCCAAGAGGTAAATGCTTTTAGAGTAAACAAAGGGGTTGCCAAGATAGATTGCGATCAAACTTGACTGGAATGCCTAGAGGTAGTAGATTAGGACCAAGCATGGTTAGTCTAGCTTAGCATCACACCATTATTTTTTGCATGGAGTCAGCCTTAGAACTATAACCACTAGGGGAGATAGCCTCATCCAAGGAGGATTGTGAGTACAACTCTAAGTCAAAGGTGAACTCTAATAGTGACCCCAAAATGCCTTAAGTACCTGGGACCAAACACACTAAGGGGGACATCCTAGTCCACTTAAGTAACAAGGGGCTAAAGGAAGAGAGAAGCAAGCAGTCGAATCCTTTAGAGGTTGATCGACATAAGAAATCCTAAGATTTACCCAAATACTTTATGAAGTTTAAGAAGGGTGATCTAATAGTGGTGTTAGAAGGAGGAAAGCGGAAAGAGCAAGCAAGTGAACCCATCGAAGGACGAGCCAGAGTTAAGGATGTCAACTTGGTAAGGGAAGTGAATAAGTCTCGACCCGTGCACATAGTAGATTACCTAACTAAGGAGGAAGAGAATAATCTCATAAACCTCTTCAGGGAAT
The DNA here is from genome assembly GCF_053477565.2 of Lygodium microphyllum. Taxonomy (NCBI): domain Eukaryota; kingdom Viridiplantae; phylum Streptophyta; class Polypodiopsida; order Schizaeales; family Lygodiaceae; genus Lygodium; species Lygodium microphyllum. Next base: position 32,765,182 of record NC_141140.1, on the reverse strand, counting down.
TCTCTGACATGTTTGCATGGTCCTTAGACGAGCTTAAAGGAATAGTTTGAGTATCATGGCTCATAATATTCCCATGACCCCTGATGCACTACCACTTAAGCAACAACCACATGCAATGAAGAAAGAGATTGATAAGCTACTAAATGCAAGATTCATTTACGAGATAGACCACATAGACTAGGTATCACCCACAATAATAGTCTTGAAAAATAATGGAAAAATTTGTGTGCGTGAACTGTAAAAAGGTCAATGCAGCTACTAAGAGAGACAACTATCTATTACCATACATTGAGCACATACTAGAGAGAGTGGCAAGAAAAGAAGCCTACACTTTCCTGAATGGGTTTTCAAGCTATAACCAAGTATAACTCCATCCTGATGACAACCACAAGATGGGATTCGCCACCAAATGGGGGGTTGTTTGCCTACATAGTCATGCCATTTGGGCTTACCAATGCCCCTACTACCTTTTAGTGCCTCATTTGTGCCATCTTCAAGGACATTCTCAGAAAATTATTGGAAGTATATGTCAATGACTTGTGCATCCACATCAACTAGAAAGAGCACTTAGAAAAGCTATGAATAGTCTTTGAATAGTATACACAATATGGTCTCTCACCACTAAACCCCTTAAAGTGCCACTTTTGGATGAAGCATGGTTGTATTTTAGGGCATCTTGTGTTGAGGAATGGGATAGCCACAGACTCCTCAAAAGTCAAGGTAATTGTTGACCTTCCGTCTCTCCAACCAACTTCAAGGGACTTCAATGCTTCTTATACCACAGAGACTCCTCAAAAGTCAAGGTAATTGTAGACCTTCCCTCTCTCCAACTAACTTCAAGGGACTTCAATGTTTCTTATACTACACAAGATACTACCCTAGCGGTTTGTGCTAAACTATGAATTTGATTTCTAGACCTTTGAACAAGCTATTGATAGTGTTCGAGTGAACCAAAGAATGTTAGCAAGCCTATGAAAGGCTGAAACAAGATCTAACTTCAACTCCTATCTTAAGAGCCCCAAATTGGTCCATTACTTTCCATGTGCAAATCGATGCGTCAAAGTTTGCTATAGGGACAATGTTGTGCTAAGTTGGTGAGTATAACCTTGATTATCCAGTGAGTTTTGCTAGCAATTAGCTCACTGATACCAAAATGAAATATTCCACAACAGAGAGGGAAGGGTTAGCTATGGTGTTTGATGTAAAGAAGTTTAGATGCTATCTTCTAGCGACACCCTTTATCTTCCTCATGGATCATCAAGTATTGCTTTATCTTGTGAACAAACCCAGTGCAAGGACCCATTTCTTGATGGTTACTTTTTCTTTTAGAATTTGATTTCTTTGTGGTAGTGTACAAAGGTAAACAATACTATATGGTGGATCACATGTCCCACATATCCATAGATAAAGTGGCTGGACAATGTATTATTGATGACCTACCAAATGCACATCTTTTTAGAATGTCTAGCAAACAAGACTTGTTTAGACCTCACATCGTATTATTGGGTAGATGATATCATTTATATCTTGGAGAATGGATTGCATGAATGTCCCATAGAAATAGCTCGATTAAAAAGATTAATCTTGAATATCCAACCCTATCAATTGATTGCCAATCAATTATAATGGTTTAGGATAGGATGGACTCTTAATAAGGAGACGTGTCTATGAACATGAAATGCATGATCTGCTCACAAAAGCACATGGAAATATTTCTAGAGGACATTTCAGTGGAGACACCATTGCATGCAAGGTGTTCTAGTCTTAACTGTGGTGGCCCACACTATTTTGCGATGCAGCTAAGTTTGTGAAACACTGTGATGAGTGCCAATGGACCAAAGTCCCTATTCATAAGGAAAAATGAAGTTGACCCTAGTGATCACACCAACTATTTGAGAAATGGAAAATAGACTTAATTGGTCTAATTAGCCCTATGACATAGTACTCACAAGCCAAGTATATCATTATTGCCACCATATGCTATCCCACCAAGTAGATGGAAGCTCAAGCAACTCACAAAAATGACACTAGGTTCTTGTGGAAGCAAGTAATCTCATAGTTTAGTTGTTCCATAGAGTTGGTTAGTGCACACACTTCATCGATGAACAAGTGATTGCTCACTTGTTATCCACCTTCTTGATAATCCACAAGAAGTCTTCACCATATTATCCTCAAGCTAATGGTCAAGCTAAATCCACAAACAAGATCTTTGTGAATGTCCTAACAAAGGTATTATCTACTTCATGCAATAGACTGGGACAACAAGCTCATGGCAGCTTTGTGGGCATATGTGATGACCTACAAATGACCATAGGATAGACCCCATTCAAATTGACCTATGGAACTGAAGCGATTCTTCTATTAGAATTCTTTATTCCAGGCTTGAAAATAGCAATCTAGGAGAGATGGGAGGATAAGGAAGCATGGACAAATCGGTTGGTAGAGCTAGAACGTCTAATCGAGACTCGTCTCATTGCAACCCATGCTATAATCAGTTGGTAGAGCTAGAACGCCTATTGTCTCAATGCAATCCATGCTCTAATATGTGAAAAGGCATGACACAAGAGTTGGTTTAACAAACACATCAAACATCTAGACTTTGAGCAAGGAGACCTAGTCTTGGTGTACTTTATTAAGGGACATAAGAAGAAGATGAAGTTCAGGGATTTGGGACCTTTCAAGATTCACATATCAGTAGAACAAGCAATGTCAAACTCAAAACCTTGGAGGGGGAAGGCATAGGCTTTTTCAATGGAAGTCGCATAAAAAAGTATTATCCTCTATCACATCCACTTCATGAACCTCCAATGATAGAACCACCAATGAAGGCGAGAGTTGCAACCATAACTAAACTAGAGGATGACGATGACGATGAGGAAGCAATAGCACAAACCTACCTGCATATAGCAGTGACCGCTAAAAAGGCATACACCTTGGATGAACTAATTGATGAGGGAGCTGACTCTAGTAACTTAACATACGATCACTGGACCGCTATTGGTCAACCTTAATTGCAACTAACCAATACAAAACTCAACCCATTTGGGGGGCAATTCTATCCACTCTTGGGAAAATGCAAACTAATGGTTTTTATTGAGACTGAGAGACTACCCATCATCTTTTATGTGCTACTTGAAAATTGGTAAGGAATCACTATTGGGTCACGTGTTCAAAAAACAAGTTCACTATAATGTTGACTATAACTCACACTGCATCCACCTTACCATAGGCAATGTTAGAATAGTAATGGCTTTCAGCAAGGTCCGCACGGCCATTCAAGAGCCTGTAGTGCCAACCCTAAGGAGGGGGATAGTGCACCACCATGTACGTCCATTGTAAAGTTCCACCACCATCTAAGAACCACACCCAAAGCTACAAACCAAACACTCAAGTGGATCCCCAAGCACAGACCACAACCTCACAAAGGTCATCATTCGAAACTCATAGTTTTCATGCCCCATACTCTAGACCTAAACGGAGGAGTTGGCATTCTTATGGTGCACAAGTGACTAGGCGGTGCTAGGTTCCAAAAGCCATGTCACATGTCCAAGGCTACTATGAAGGTACCACCTTGGTGTGGCTACCCAAACTCACAAGTGACATGTATGATCCTCAATCTCATGCTCCAAAAAATAAGGCCTAGAAAGGAAAATCAAAACAAGATAGGAAAGAAACCAAGAGGAAGGGTGCTCAATTTATGAGTGCTCCAATGGTCTATCAACCAAAAGCTCAACCAAGCGTCAATACATGACCAATCATTAATGAGCTCCTACCCAATAACTCTGATGTGATCATCACTGCAAAAATCAATAAAGCATCAATCAAACTTCAAACTTCTCAAACCATATTTACCAAACCCAATGAGAATCCCAAAGTGGAAATACCACATAGCAACCTGTCCAATCCAACTAAACCAAAGCCACTAGTAGGTCTTAAGCAATCACAGCAATGAGAAGATCTATTCTTGAAGTGGTTTCCAACATGACCATGGAAACAAGGGATGACTTAGTAACATGTACCCATTGATTGGACTCAACTTAGTTTGCTAGAAGTTAGGAACTCTTGGACCTAGGCCTCCTTGACAAAAACATAGCAAAATTAATCTCAAAAAAAATTAAAATTTCCATGCCACCATAGGAACTTCCTGAGCTCCAATGATTAGTTGAGTCTAAGTCCAATTTCTTATGCAAGTAGTATACTTTGTGCATTTCATGGGCCTAAGAGGGCTATCAAATCATGACCAATGCAAAGAAACAACGTGCCATCAAAACCTCCGAGAATGACCAGACATATGTGGCCCCAACTTCATTTAGGATATAAGCCATGACAAGAAATCAGCCATTAGATGACATATCCTACTACATCCATACTTGGATAGGATGCTAATGGAGAGGGACTCCACATTGCAAGCCGAATCAACTCGAGTGACCTCTTGACCAACATATTGACTTATATCACACAGGTGGGTATTCATCCACAGGACATGGATTGTCACATGATATTAGAATACAATAAGGCACACCAAGGATGCACTGAAGGCCCTTCAACCTTTACTTCCACGATCCTAAGAATGACTTTCATCATTTGTCAGGGGGAGGGGGTAAAGTGAAAGAGGAATGATTGAACTTCAAAAGAAAAGGATGAATGGAATTTTCTTCTTCTTTTAGTAAATATGCCCCATGAAGTTCTTGCGTGAAACATATGGATCGATTGATGTGGAAATTCTCATTCTCATTTTGTGATTTATATCTTTCATCATTAGATGTTGTTCTTTCTAGTCACTTTATCTTCCATGCAAGAAATGTCATTTAAGGAGAACTTAATTTAGGATATTGTGTGGTGACAAGAACCCAAATGGCAAGGCAACAAGATAAAACCAAGAAGCTCCCATTCTCGAGGAGGAACACAAAAAATACGGCTCGTCGTCCATGGAGATACATACCTTCAACCAATTGAAATACTGCAACATCCACAACTTGGGGGAGCTAATGACATTGAAAGAGGTAGTCAACCAGATAATAGAACAATGCAGTCTTGCCAAGTACCTAGAGAAGGTGGGACAGGACATAGACCATAGCAAATGCACAAAGTTCCTAAAGAACTTTGATGCCTAGAAGAACGATCATCACGGTAGCAATCAAATAGGGAGTTGTCACTAGAAAGTTGGAAGTTGGACTTAGCTTGAAAATCGTGGAGAAGGCTTTGGGGCTAGTGGACAAGCCAGAGAAGAGGCTGAAGAGAGATGTCTACACGGGATGCTAGGAATGGACAAGAAGAAAGTCTACATGAATGAGGAATCAGCTTGATTGATATTCTCAAGCCCACCATCATACTATAAGCAAAGATGGTCCACACCCTCTTCTCAAGCTAAAGATATAATGCCCTCATGAACATAATAAGAGTGCCCTTGTTGTTGGAATGCCTTACAACAAATGCACTGGATGAGGTTAACTAGAATGCCTATGTCTGAAAGACAATTTATGCATAAGAAAAGATGCTATCAAAACAACACCAAGGGTAGCAGGGAGAGAGTCTTCAGCTACAACAGTAGAGTCAAAAAGGAAAAAACTAGCATCCAAGGCATCAACCATAGGGTTTGGAGGTGTGCTGATGACTACAATCTAGGAAGCCTTGGGGGAGGTGGAAAGAGAAGAGGTAGTGGAGGAAACCCCCAAAAAACCATCAATCCAAGAGGAGAATCACTCTCCCACTCCAATGAGCCCCTCGCTTCATTCTCAATAGGGAATGAGTGGGAGGAAGATTTCAACAAAGATCAACAAGAGAAGGCAGAACGAGTTGCTAAGGAAAAAGAAGCTAACCATCCCACTCAGTAGCAAATTAAGAAGCCTCAATTGAAAGGACAATCAATGAACAACAAGGCTCAAAGTTGTCAAGCCAAGGAGAAAGAAGAAGGATCACATCAAAAATCCCTATTAGGAGAACCAGGTCCACCACAAAAGAAAGCAAAGAACTATAGAGGGTGGAAGAAGGATCACATCGCAAAACCCTATTAGGAGAACCAGGTCCACCACAAAAGAAAGCAAAGAACTATAGAGGGTGGAAGAGGAATCTAAGAAACTTGAAGAGGAGCACAAGAAGAAACAAGAGGAAGAGGAAGAAAGATTGAGACAAGAGGAGGAGGAGGAGTAGATAGCTTTGGCCATTAGAAGATTAGTAGAGCAACCCTCCCAATCTCACCAGTTAGCTATGATGAGCCCCACATGGGAGGACGTGCCAAGTATAAGTGTTGCCACAAAAGAGGTGGGACAAAGACCATGAAAGGTAAGGGAAAGGCTCCTCTACACGTAATCCCACTATTCAACACCCACTTTGACACAAGGAACCACTGAGGGGACAGTTAATGAAAGAAATGTCATGGCTTGGATGTAGTACCTCATGAGCAAAGTGCAAAAACTCGCACCTGCACCAAGCAAAGGAGCCCACTTGTTGCAGGAACTAAAAGACTAGCAGCAACCGATTGATGCTGAATTACACCAAGGGTCAAAGGTACCTTGGTGGAAGTATCAACTACTTCAATGCCCTTAGCCATGCACAACACAGAAGAGTATGATGAGCTAGTAAAAGAATAGCAGAGCCAACTTGACAAGATGACTAAAGTGAAAAAGTCCACACTCACACCGAGTTGGAAGAAGAAAAGAATACCTTTGCAACTTATCGCCCATAAAAAACAAGGCAAATGACAACTGTAACTAGGGAGGTGATGGCATTAAAAGAAACTTTAAAGGCAAAGAAAGTATAAAAGACTTGTATGATGAAGAAAGAGAGAGTTGCACTACTCTAGAGACACAATGCACTCTTGTGTCTCAGGACAAAGCAATGCCTTAAGGAAGAGGTCGATAGGTTGAAGCAACAAAGAGGACACCTATCAAAATAACTACAAGAAGCAAAGGCACAAAGTGAGTAGGAAGTAAGGAGAAAGATGGCATGACTACATAACCAACTGCACACAGCTCTCCATGAGCAGGCAATCCTAAAGCATCAAATAAAGCACTGAAACCAAGAAAAAGAACAAATGAACATATTATGGTGAGAGTAACAGCAAGTAATCGCCACCCTAGCCCAATACCAGAATCAAGGTTTGGAGAAGATGAAAGAGAAGGCGGAAGAATGGGCAGTCAAGAATGAGGATAGAGTTAAAGACTTGGCCTTACGGAGTGGCCTATTTGAGGAATGAACGCATCATGGTAGAAAGCAAAGTTGTGATGGTAGAGACAAGGATGCCAGGAGCAACAAAAAGCCTTTTCAAACACAGTACTAAATGTAACACAATCAATAGAGGAAGAGACCATTGAGGAAGTCAAAAGGAAATTAGAGCTAGCAACAAGAAGAATGCTTTCACATGGATTTCATGCCAAGGTACCCAAACCTAGCACTAGTGTAGAAGTGGAGAAGCAAAGAGCCCATTTGATCATAGCCAGATTAACCATGCAAGAACTCAAATTGCTAGGGTTTAGGGAGCCAGAGCAACAAGCATAGCCTCTCCCTTAAGAGCCGAGAGAGCCAATCCATGAAGAGGGGTCAGACTTTGAGCATGACCACGTGAAGGAAGAGCGACTACATGAGCTGAGCCCCCCCTCTACAAATACAAACACAACAAGAAGAGCAAGGGAAGGAGTCCTTGCTCCCCAAGAGAATGGTAGAAATGAGGCACAAGCAAAGCAAACAAGTAGAGCTAGCACAAAGAAATATCGAAGCCAACTTGCTACTACAAATTGTGCATGTGGCAATCCCTCAAGGAGAGGAATACAATCCTGTGAACTAGAGCCAAGAACTTGTAGGAGCAATGGAAAAATCACATCTCCCCCTTTGAATTCACCTTTACCTTCCCTCAAATAGTGGTCAGGGTATTATCTTCAAGGGTAGTCAAGGACATGATAAAGCTCTCAGCAAGGTTGGGGAAGAGATAGTTGGAGAAGAGAATGAGACACCCCACAAGGTGGCAACAATAGGAGCGTGCAGATTATTGGAAGATAAGGTGGCGGAGGTGCCCAGGAAAGTGAAAGGGTATGATGCACAACCTAAGTGGCATAGAAACATCAGGGACTCTAACTAAGATACCAGGATGGCATTCTGTGTGGCACTCTACCATATGAGAGGAATGATCTTACCTACATGCCCTACTCGCGGAGAATTGGAGTTGACTTCAACAGGGAGATGCATGGTAGGTATGACTTTCTTAAGATTTATAATGTGAATGCCACATCTCCAAAAGAATGTTTAATCCTCACTAAGAGGGACCTCTACCCATCAATAGCAAGCTTCCTCAAAGAATTCACCTGTAATTATCTCCATCTTTTGTGAATACTACTAAAACAAATGCCTACTATAGAGGAAGAGCGGTTATCGCCCCTCTTTTTTTGTATTAATGTAGGAACAGATAGTTGTGTAATGGCCTGCCTCATGGTGAGAGCTACCCTCTTGCCAACATTTTGTATAAGCCTATTAGAACATATGAGTGACAATAGGTTCACTAGGTATAACTACCCGTTTTTGTCATCAATGTAAGAGTTGACTTGAAGGGCTATATGCAAAGTAGGGCCTTCCTAAGAAAATCTCTTAAGCCTCCCAAAGCTTGGCCCCTATCCATGAATGGGATGCCACTTAATGTGCTCCCTTATTAAAAAAAAGAGAAAAAAAAGTAAAAAAAGTGAAAAAGAAAAGGAAAAAAAAAAGAAATCCATCCATTTGTACTCTATGAGTGTCACAATCACTGCACATAGGGACCACCCTAGTCCTTCCCTACTTCACAACTTAGGGCACATCAAGGGCAGGACATTTTGATAGACTTGTCTCCCTAAGTCACTCATAGCACCTTCCTTTACACAAACTGGGTCATCGAGTGTGGAACAACACCTTAGTCTTGCTTTGACCCATCTCTTAGTTCCACCGTCACTTGCGTAGTGAATTGTACTTAGAGAAAGGTAGACACACCTCCCTAGGAAGTGCACCCTTTTTCTTTTTAGGTACATTAGGCAGTGTTGCGACAATCTTCAACATCAACAACCTTCAAAACCTACTTCACAAAGTGTCTCCAACATGACCTACCTCTCCAAAGGCCCCACAAACCATTCCACATCGACCCTCAACATTTTCAACCCATATCATCAAGTGCCATGGGACTTGCACTCAATTAGTAGGGGGTAATATTAATCCTCGAAAAACCAAGATGGAAAAAATTTGGAAAATCAGATGTGGAAAACAGTCCCAAGGCAAGAGGAAGGCAAAGAACAAAGGTACAATCAGGAAAATCTAAAGACATGAAGCATAGGAAAATTTCTAAATGTAAGACAAAGTGCACAAGAATAAGTGCACCTTAATATTTTAGCAAGAAGAGTGCCATGTGCATTATAATTCATTTTGTAAAAGAGCATCAAGCTCTCTCCTGTGCAAGTTGTAAAGAATGAGAGGTACAGGTTAAGGCCATGCTTATAGAAAAGGAGGAGAAGAGTGGAGGAATGGACAAAGGCCGAACCAAAAAGGAGATGGCCACCCAAGAATGAGAGTTACAGGCTAAGTCCATGCTTATAGAAAAGGAGAAGAAGAGTGCACAAATGGACCAAAAAGGAGATAGCCACCCAAGGAGAAGATAGGGCATGTATAAAAGTCAAAGAGTGAATAAAGAAGCTCATTCTTGGTGTGTGGCCAAATATTTTCTCTTCTTACTTCATTCTTGTATATGAGAGAGCGAGAGAGGGAGTATGCGAGAGAGAGAGAGAGAGAGAGAGAGAGAGAGAGAGAGAGAGAGAGAGAGAGAGAGAGAGAGAGAGAGAGAGAGAGAGAGAGAGAGAGAGAGAGTGTGTGTGTGTGTGTGTGTGTGAGGGACCTTGGAGAAGCTCTTCTGCTCCTCTCTTCATCTTCATTTTCTTCTCTTCTCCTTTCTCGTGCACATGGCTATGGAGGTCTAAGCTAGGAGCTTGGAGATAGACCTTGCTTGAGAGTGCATCTTGAATTGTGGAGCTACTGGTGGATTTGTAGGAGGAGGAACTCAATTGGATTCAAAGATAAGCTCACTACATTTGTGTGTGGAAGAGTGCACACTGCTATGTGAGAGGTAACCATAGCTCTCGGCTTGAAACACTTGAAGCAATAAGCGATCCGTGGGTCTTGGTAGTGTGCTCGCGAGGCGGCAACAAAGCCAATCAAAGAATAGGAATACACAAATCCATACGTAACATATATTGAGGATGTTAATGCAATACTTGTGGAATATCAACCCATACCAGTCATAATGTTAGGGCAAGGAAGACAAGGTGCTCCAATATATTTTAAGGACTCTATTGAATGCTAGAACTATAGACAACCTAGATATGTGTCCTCGAGATGTTGCCAAAAACTGAACCACCCAAGAAAGGTGAAGCAGATAAACATGCCCTAAGTATAACATATAAATCTTGATTGTCTTAGGGTAGAAATCCATTATTTCATCAATGCCTCTCACACTCTTCAAATTAGAGCACTTGTGGAAGCTCTTGCTTAATTGCCAAGACTCACAGACCACTTATTGTTTCAAGTGTTTCAACCCAGGTGCAATGGCTACCTCTCACATAGTCATGTGCACTCTCACACCTACGAGTGTAATGAGCTTACCTTCATGCCTGATTGAGGTGCCTCCTCCCAAGAGCTCTCCAGTAACCCCATGATCCAAGGTGCAAGCTCAAGCAAGCAAGCTCGATTCTCAAGCTCCAAGCTCTAAGCTCCATTTCCACATGCAACACAAGAGAAGAGAAAAGAAGAAAGGAGAAGATGGAGAGCTTCTCCACCATGGTCCCTCACCCTCACACACTCAGCCCCTCACACTTCCTCTTTCAAGAACGAGCACAATCAAGAAGAAGAAGAAGAAGAAGAAGAGGAGGAGGAGGAGGAGAGCTAGTTTTGGCCACACACAAGAATGAGCTTATTCATTCACTTTTTACCTTTTATACATGCCCTACTCCTCTTTGGGCACCCATCCCTTTTTACATGACTAGTCATTTTAGCCTAGGTCCTCTTTTCCTGTTCCCTTCCTATTTACATTGTTCCTTCACGCATGCATGTCTATCTTTATAAATTGCACAAGAGAAGGGATTTTGACTCTCTTTTACACGGACTTAGGGTGTGCTTTTATATTGAAGATGTGCCTTTCCCATTTTGCACTCACCCTGGACTTTTAAATTTGCTCATTGTGATTTTGGCCCTTTTTCTCCTATTTTTCCATTGGGCCATCTTTTTATGCTTTGTTCTGCATCTTTTTGATTTTCTTTTGCTTTCTTTGCACTAGGGTTAACATTACCCCCTCCTAGCCGAGTGTCTATCCCCCCATTAGGAAAAAAATGAACTCACAAATGGGCCTTTTAGCCCCCCCTCTCTCCTCCTTAAAATAAGGAAAAGAGGAGAGAAGAATAGTAAAATAAGCATATTCTCTCTCCCCTTTTGCAATCTTGTTTTTCCTTTTTTATATTATCTACAAAGATATACTCAGATTTTTTTCTCTCTCCTCATTCAAGAAGTCTTTTTCAACCAAATTTTATATTCAAAAAGGAGTTAGTTACAGGAGTGTGGTGCTTCATTTTCAATGCAAAATGATTAGTAGATACGAGGTAATTGATTTTTTAATTGAGAAGAAGGAAAATGAAAATTTGGAGGTTCCTTTTAGGATATTTTGGGGATTTTTTATATTTTAGCTTTTGGTCAAAAAACAAACCAACCGGTCAAATTTTGTATTTTTTGTAAATATTTTTGGAGGTAAAATAGAAATATCTAAAATATGAAAAGTCTTGGGCATCTCTACCCTCTGAGCTATTTTTTCCAATATCTATACTCTCTCATGGCTCTATTGTGACATCTTCTCTGTGTTTATGCAACCTTCATTAACAGAGTGAATTACTTACACCCTCCTTTCTGTTGGCACCTTTTTGTGCCTCTCTGTGTATCTCCACTCTACCTCCTGTGGCAATCAAGTAGGCCCCCCGTTTCTATTAATAGTAAAATGAATACAGGAAATAAGGAGTTGCATATTGAGGTAGAGATTGAATACGCCCCATTATTCAAAAGAACCCAGTGTACCAGTGTCGACCCTCAAGTTTTGCAAAGTTACAGGTGAGACCTTTTTAGTTGACTTGATAACTGATGCTCAGTGTTGTGCAATACATGCGAAGTGCATCACTGTAACTCCCAAGGACTTCCAACTTGTAAGAAATCTTCAAGCAGTGAAGGATGCATTCCTTCCAATGGAATGAACATAGTTTGTAATGTTATCTTTTTTGGCATAGTGTTCTCCTCGTGTATTGGACATATGACTATGTCCATGTGCAAAATTGTTGCATGCGCCCTTAAAATATGAATTAAATTTTTACTCTTGTCCTTCGCTCTCAACTTTTTCTGTACATCTTCACTGTATTTTCAACTCTTACTTACAGTTTTTGCTAGCACTGTCAATTTCAATAGGAAAAACATGCAAAATTTTACCATTTCTTGTTGCACACTTTACTCCCGATGCCTTTGTATAGTCTATGTGGTGCGAAGTTTCTAAGGGCCGGTAGTCGTGATGTTGATTTCTCGATTATCAATCCATCCATAATTTTGGTGTGGGAAATTTTTAAAATACTAAAATTTATTGGAATGTGACGAAACTTCACACTGCACTCATTAGGTGGCCAAGAGACCTTCTTTTTTGGGAAAAAAAATGCCTACAAACCCCTGGTCCAAAGTCTAGCGTCTGGAGCCACTTTCTTGCCAAGAAAGTGGGTCCAGATGCCAGACTTCACTAGGGGTCTACCAAGAAAGTGGCTCTAGATGCCAGACTTCGGTCCCAAGGGTCTGCAAGCAAGAAAGTGGCTCCAGACACCAGACTTCAGACCAAGGGTATGCATGTATTTTTTTTCCCAAAAAAAATAATTTGGCCGCTTGGCTACCTAACGAGTGCATGTGTGAACTTTCATCGCATTCTAATAAAAGGTTATGGATTTGTGATCACACAATGGACAGTGTGTATGAAGTTGCATTAACCCGGTTTTTTGGGTTTAAATGGGTTAAAAGTTCATTCTTCTTCTCATTTTCACATCTTGCTTTCTTTGCTTCCCCCATTCTCACACCCCCAACTTTTGTCTCTTCTTCATCTTGCCCTCATCAAGCTTGCATGGCACGCACCAAGCAAGCATGTCACCATTTCAGCCACAAGAAGGCCTCATGCCAAGGCTCGCCACACCTGGAGCACAAGGTGGAGTCTCCTCTAGTGCAGCAGCAGGTGCTCCCCATAGAGCACAATGACCACCACAGAAGAAGAGGAGATGGAAACTGGGCATTGTCGCCCTTTGGGAGATAAGGAGAATCCAGTGCGGGTACGAGCTTCTCATCCCGAAAATATCTTTCATAAGGTTGTTTGGGAAGTCATGTAAGACTTGGAGCTAAAAGGGATGGGAAGATTTTGGGCGCGAGTGCGGGATGGCCCACCAACAATAGAAAGGTGGCATGCTGTAGCTATGGAGACCCTGCAAACAGCTGCTAAGGGGTTTCTCATCGACTTGTTTGATGATACACAGCTAGCGGCCATCCATACAAAGCGCATCACAATCATAGATAAAGACATGAAATTTATCATGAGTGTTATAGCACCATAGCATCTTGGAAGGCCAAAAATTTTTGTACACTCTACCACATTGTAATACACACACACACACACACACACACACACACACACACACACACACACACACACACATATACATAATATATCATGCAATGTAAATTGAATTCAAATAATTAAGTAAAGTTACTTTGTTTTATTTCTTGAAACACACGACTCTTAATTTTTGTTTAACGTATGCACGCATCAAAAGAAGTAATACGTACGGATACGAGTTACGTTATTGCTTATGAACAGTCGCAAGTGCAATACTACACGTTGACATAATCAAATTGGATTATGTTAACGTATGAGAATGCATCATTCACGTACCACACATTATCGTCACACTTACACGAATCACACATTTATTCAATGAATATTTATTTATAGGAACAAAGTAAAATATCTTATATTCATTAAAAAAAAACATGCGACAGCTGATAGGGATGATAGATACAAAAAGCCGATAGCCAACAAAAACTCTCATTTGTTCCTTGGCTTTTTCATCAGTGGAGAGGAGGGCCAGCTTCTAATGAAAATAGAAGTTTCTTCTTTGCTTCAAAAATGACATGCTCCCCCTTCAGCTCTTTCTCTAGGAGAAGCGAATCTGACACTTTAGCAAGGTCACCTAATGTAGCAAGCACCCACATTGCTCCACCACGTGTTTGGTCAAACAAGTAAAGAAGCTTTGACCACTTGATTAGCACCACCTTCTCCAAGCTAGATGTCACAAGTATCGCTCAAAAAGGTCCAAAATTGGTCAAAGCTCGAATTTTCATGATTGTTTCTTTCCCTCGTGGTGAGAACTTCTTATGGAAGACCACCAAGTTTGCAACAAGGTTGCCAATGTACTCCTTTAGAGCTGAATCCTTCTGTCAATCTGCATGTCGAGCTCCTCCTTGCCTTGATGCAAACTCATCTATATGCAATATGTCTTAAATGACAAAGTCAAATCAAACAATATATTTAGCAACTAACCTAGAGTTATCAGAAAGTGACGAAACTTGATGATAGGGTCCATTGGGTCCCTTGGATTCCACCGGTGAAATATTGGCAAAAAATGATGCATGCAGCTACCCTGTCCAAAGTTTGGTGTCTAGGGCCACTTTCTAGCGGTGGCAAAGGTAATCTTCTTCAACTGAGGTAATATGCTCATGTGCTGCTATGATGGAACTCACTGCCAAAAATAGCGTGATGGGGGGATTTGCTTGAGCTGCTACGCCAGACACACACTATATACACAAGAGGAAGCTCACTCAAGAACACAAGAAGAGAGATGGAGGCCAAAACGTTTCTTGCTGATTTTTCTTTTTCTTCCACACACTATACAATGTACACAAAGTATAGATAAGATACAATATAAAGGAAAGTGGCCTTCTAAGTCAAATAGTGCATAACCGACTACACTAATCGACTGGTGCTATATCTTTGCCAGTTGTAGGTAGGTGTAATAAACTAAATATAATAAGTGATAAGTCAATGGCCATGTGAGTGTCATAATGACCACCAACGTGCTAAGTGTAGACGTGTGGACCCATCTAGCTAGGTGGTCCATCATCAATGTCCGCACGTGTTAAGCTTGTCATCTCAATACTCCCCCTCAAGCTCAATTCTATCTCTGCAACTCCAAGTAAGGTTCAGAACTTTCGAAGCTTCTCTGCACCCAATGCCTTTGTGAAAATGTCAGCTATCTGATCCTGTGTGCTGACATATACCAAGTCAATCTCTCTTGCAAGTACCTTCTCTCTCACAAAGTGGTAGTGTACCTCAATGTGTTTTGTCCTAGCATGGAACACTGGATTCCTAGCTAGCTGTATGCTGCTCATGTTGTGACAATGAATGACAACTGGACCATCTCCCTACACATCCAAATCACCTAATAACTTTTGCAGCCATACCACCTCACATACTGCCATAGCAACACCTCTATACTCAATCTCTGTACTCATTAAAGCAATTGTAGGTTGTTTTTTGCTGCTCCATGTAACTACTGCACTACCAAGGGAAAACATGAATTCACTTCTAGATCTTCTATCTAACATGCTACTAGCCCAATTTGCATATGTGTATCCAAAGACCTGTACATCCTTATCTACCTCATAAAAAAATCCATAATGTAAAGTGGACTTCACATACCTCAATATACATCTAGCTGCATCCAAATGAGGCTTTCTAGGCATCTACATAAATTGATTGACAAGGCCAATAGCATAGCTCAAGTCTAGCCTTGTGATAGTCATGTAAAGCAAAGTCCCTATTATCCTCCTGAACATAGTAGGGTCTTCTATCTCATCCCCGACATCAACACTCAACTTCACATTTTGCTCGAATGGTACTGAAAGAGGCTTACATGCTGTCATACCATACTTGGATAACATATCCAAGCCATACTACCTTTGGGATAGCCATATACCATCATCACATCTAATCACCTCAATACCAAGAAAGTATCTCAGCTCACCCAAATCTTTCATCTCAAACTTCTTCTTTAAGAAGTCCTTAACTTCAGCAATCCCATTGTCACTGTCACCTATAATAATCAAGTCATCCACATAAATGACTATGATTACCAAACCTACATCTCCCTTTCTCACATAAAGTGAGTGATCAGCATCAGAAATACAAAATCTAATATTGACAAGATACTCTCCAATCTTGACATACCATGCTCTAGGTACTTGCTTCAGCCCATAGAGTGCCTTCTTTAACTTGCATACATTGGTGCGCAGATCGATCGCAGATAGCTCACGTAGTGAATCCCTGAAGGTCCCCAAGAACAATGAACTCTACCTTTTTGCACAAAAAACAATGTAAAAGCATGCACGACAAGAGGCAAGAGACAAATTGGGTTCAATCTCCCCCATGCCTTGTGTGAGCGCTTCACAAAGCATGTATTTAATGTATATTTCCAATCTTCATGCTCAATAATAGCCCAATTTACAAAAATATGACAAGCTTTTAGCTTTTGAGTTTGCTTTCTACAAAAATAGGAAAATAAAGCTAATGGACGGTGCCCATAGAGTCTGGCACGCCCAATCTCAATGTCCAAACAGAAATAACATATCCGGGCGCATAAGCGCATACAAAATAATAATCAATTATCGATGTCTCAATAGACATAACAAAATATAGGCGTGGCGCCTATCAAAATATAGTCCAAAGGTTGAATACCCGCTAGACTCCAATGCTTTCCTCCGCCACTGCTGCTATCTCTACACATCAACTAAAGCATTCACAATCGTTAGTAAAATAATACAATTAAACCGACAAAAGTGAATACCTAGCAGTCTTCAGCTACATAAATAAATCAACTGGTTAGAAATAAATCCTAACCTTAATTTATTACGAGTGCGCACTCTAAACTCATAAACGTTTATTAATTTAATATGCATTTTGTGGAATCACCCGCTATGGAATCACCCATGTACACACTAAATTAATGAAATGCCCGAAAAGGACAGGCGTCCCCATCAACTTATTGCACAAAGAATCCTCTTTGTGTATGAGCCCCGGTCATCTAAGTTTACGGAATCCACCGTAAAACCTCACGGAATCCACCGTGGAATATGCCTCCTGGCATCATACCCCCGGGGTGGGATAGCAATTGACCTCAATTGCTATTAGCTCAATGTGGAGCTAACAGAGTGGGGAAAGCATTTAAGTCTCTAGCGTGCATCCATTGTGCTTCCTCTACAAGATGGTTCTTAAATTTTACTAGATATCTAGAATACCTTCGGCCAGTTCTAGTGGTCATGTAGTCAGTGTCTATGATAGCTTCTGGTTCAAGTATTTCAGTCTCTTCTTCTAGTAAAGGTGGGTTTTCATAAACAGGGTGGATAGGTAATTGGCCTCTAAATGGTCTCAATAAACTAATGTGAAATGTATTATGAATTTTCCAATGAGATGGCAATTCTAACTTGAAGGCATTGTCATTAATCTTATGAATGATTCTAAATGGTCCATAGAATCTAGGAGCTAATTTGACAACTGGATGTCTATCTACACTTTGCAGTCTACGCTTTTCTATTCTAAGCCAAACATAATCATCAACTTTGAAATTCATGGCTTGTCTTTTCTTGTTGGCTTGTTTGATATATGATTGTTGGGCTTTAGCAATCATATCCTTAACCTCATCAAAAATACTGTTATGCATAATAGCAATATCATCAGCACTCTGAATTCTATTAGACAAAGATGCAACAGGTGTAGATAATCTATATCCATAAATGACTTCAAAAGGTGCTTTCTTTGTAGATGTGTGCGGTGTATTGTTATATACAAACTGTAATAAATGCAAATGAGTATCCCATGTCTGAGGTTTAGAGATAGTATATGCACGTAAAAGATCTAAAATGGTGCTATTTGTGGCTTCTGTTTGTCCATTTGTTTCTGGATGAAATGCAGATGAGAAATCAATCTTTGTGCCTAGATTTGCAAACAGTGTAATCCAAAAATTGTTACAAAATCTAGAATCTTGATCTGAAATAATCACTTTTGGCAATCCATGGTTAGTAAAAACAGTTTTCAAAAATAATTGTGCTGCTTGTGATGCTGTTAAAGTTTTCTTACATGCAATGAAATATGCTTGCTTACTAAATCTATCTACAATTGTCCAAATCATGTCATGGTTAGATTTAGTATTTGGTAAACCAGTAATGAAATCCATAGAAATATGTTTCCAAGGTTTAGATGGAATAGATAAAGGCATTAATAATCCATACTGTTTACCATGATGTCTCTTTATTCTTTGGCAAATCAAACATTCAGAAACGAAATTAGATACATCTGCATCCATATGCGGCCAATAAAAATCTTCACTTAACATACGTAATGTAGATATGATACCTCTATGACCTTGATATGGGGGACAATGAATTTCATTCAAAACAAAAGATCGGAATGGAATAGTAACACACAGTCTCTTTTCAAAAAACATAAATCCATCATTATATGACAATGAATCAACATGTATGAAATTATTTTGAACTAATTTTTGCCAATCAGAATGAAAAGTAATATCCTGGTGATATGTATCTTTCATAGCAATCAAAGAATCAAAAGATATGATAGAAATATTATGAATTGTAGGCCTTCTACTCAATGCATCAGCAACTACATTTTCTTTTCCAGGTTGGTATTGAATGATAGGATGAAAACTTTGAATGAAGGAAGCCCATTTGATGTGACGGTCAGAAATTTGGGGTTGGCTAAGTAGATGTCTAATGCTTTGCTAGTCGGTCTTTATCATGAATTCTGAACCCATTAAATAATGCTTCCATTGTTTTAATGCTTGTACAACTGCTAATAGTTCCTTGTCATAAGTGGAATATTTGAGCTCAGAGGGTTTCAGTTTAGAACTAGAATATGCTATTGGATGGTTGTCTTGCATTAGTACGGCTCCTATTCCTGATCCGCTAGCATCGGTCACAACTAGAAAGAATGGTCTGTTAAAGTCAGGCAATTGTAGAACAGGGGCATTGGTTAATGCACGTTTCAGTAAATCAAAGGATTTCTGCTGAGTTTCAGTCCATTGATAAACAATTCCTTTCTTAAGAAGTTTGGTTAATGGTAAAGCAAGTAATGAAAAATTACGTACAAACTTCCTATAGAAACTAGCAAGACCAAGGAATGAGCGTAATTCATGTACATTTTTAGGAACAGGCCAATGCAATATTGCATCAATTTTCTTAGGATCAACTTTAATTCCTTCTTTTGATACAATATGACCTAAATACTCAATTTCTGTCTTAAAGAATTCACTCTTGTCAGGATTTGCAAACAATTGATTTTCTTTCAGTAATTGAAAAACTAATGATAAATGCTCATAATGCTCTTTTTCACTTTGACTAAACACCAAAATATCATCAAAGAAAACAATCACACAATATTGATATTTCAGAAAAATACGGTTCATCATTCTACTGAAAGTAGCAGGTGCATTAGTTAATCCGAATGGCATGACTAAGAATTCGTAATGGCCAAACTATGTCCTGAATGCAGTCTTAAATATGTCGGATTTATCTAGCCTCACCTGATGATATCCAGACTTAAGGTCAATTTTACTAAATATAGAAGATCCTTGCAGTTTGTCCATAAGGTCATCAACTCTAGGTATAGGATACCTATTCTTAACAGTGATCTTATTTAATGCTCGGTAGTCAATACACATACCATAGGTATTATTCATTTTCTTGACTAAGAGTACAGGTGCACCGAATGGGGAACTGCTAGGTCGAATTAAGCCTCTATTTAGTAATTCTTCAACTTGACTCTGGATTTCTTTTTGCTCTATTTGATTGTGCCTATATGGTGCTTTGCAAGGTGGTTGTGTGCCAGGAATTAGATCAATCTTATGGTCTTCTGGACGTGAAGGTGGTAAACCTGGTGGTAGGTCTTCTGCAAAACAATCCTTAAAATATGCAAGAAATTCCTTATACCTAGGGTGCATATGATTTTCCTTTGCGTGCAATTCATTCACCCAAATGAGATATGATTTAGTATTCTTGCGTAATGCACATTTTGCTTGAGTATGCGAAAGCAGTGGAAAAATATGAGATGCATGCATACCATATAATGTAATAGATTTTCCTTGAAAATTAATATTCATTGTGTGCGTGGAATAATCTATATTTGGATTATGCTGGTGTCTCCATGGTATTCCTAAAATAATGTCACTTGACTGTAATGAGACAACTAAGAAATTTCTTCTTTCAATATATGGACCAATTTGAATTTCTAAATCTTGTACTTCTTGTGTGCCATTGTACCTAGTGCCTAAAAATGCAGCTTTTAATGCGTAGGTACAGTATGCAATTTCAATTCCTTTACCAATTTTGCTGAAATAAAGTCATGGGTACTACCGTCATCATGCAAGATAGTTCTTTCTTTTCCATGCACCATACATTTCATAGTCAACAATGAATGTGGAGTAGGCATACCTGGTATAGTGTCGGAAGTAGTAGTAGGACCATCCTCATCTTCAGTGAAATCTGGCATATCCTCATGCTCGTCTTCGTCCATGGCTCCAAGGTAGTTGATATGTGCTGGTGGCTTCTTTGAATGACAATTTGCTGCGAGATGCCCTGGCTGGTGACACTTATAGCATACTATTGTCTTGGCTTTGGTTACATTATTTGCAATGGCTGGAAGTCTGGGTACATTTGGATTTGCTTGTGGAATAGGCTTTGGGTTTGGATTGACAGTGGATGGTAATGCAGGTGGTTTAGGCCAATTCTTGCGGAAAGATGGTGATGAGAAACGACCTGGATTAAACCTTCTGAAATTGGAATTGAATTGTTTAGATCCATAATTACCGTTGGCTTGGAATTGCTGTGGTCATCTGTCTCTTCCGCGTAACTTATCTTCAGTGTCGTGAGCTAAGGAGATGGCGTCTTCAAGGGTAGTAGGCTTGAACATGTTCACTTCAGCGTAGTAATGTCCAAGAAGTCCAGACATATACTTCCGCTTATGTGTCGTCTCTGGTACGTCTTCAAGCATGCGTAGCTATAGGAGTGCATTCCAAAAACGCTCTGTATACTGTGGAATAGGCTCACGATCTCGCTGTTGAAGTAAATCCCATTGCTTGATAGCCTTCTCATGAAATTGCCGTGGAAGGAAATTTTGCATGAACTTCTTCTTGAAATCTTCCCAAGTAGTAGGACATTCTATGGTCTTGCGGACTACGGTCCACCAAAGTGATGCTCTGTCTATCAGATGATTAGTAACACACTTGATTTTATCTTTTTCGGGATAAGTTTCCTCATGGAAATAGTCATCAAACTGGCTAATGAATGATAAAGCAGTCTTTCCTTCTCGTATACCATTGAAAGTGCGAAACTTGAAACTTCGTTTACTTATCTTGGATTCCTTGCGAATGGTTTGTGCTTCAAGAGTGGCGTCGATGGTACGGCGAATCAAATCTTCAGCTTGAGGTTCTTCTTTGTCGGTGGACGCTCTTTGAAGTTTTGTCAATTGCGCTTGCAATGCTTGCCTAGCCCTTCGCTCTTCTTCCAATTGTAGCATGATAAGATCCAGCTTTTGTTCCATGGTAGGCTCAGGTAGGTCGTCTTCAGCCATAGGATCATCCATATGTGGGGTAGTCATCCTGTAAAACTCAACAAACCTTTCTCTCTCAAAATCAGGTTAGCGGGATGAGCGTAGCTCAAATTTGGGGTTACAAGGCTATGTATTTTTGGGTATTTCTTCTTCAATTTTCAGAAATTCTGCAATATTTCTGTATCTGTTTGCTGAAAGTACTTCAACGAACTTGTAGATAGGTAGAACAGCTTGCTGCGAACAACTTTCCAGTTCAGAGTTTTTGCATACCAACAAGTCTTCTATGAGTTTTGAGCACTAGTCAGTTCTGATTTAGTCTGACTTGCAGAGTTGCAGACTTAGCAGACTTGCAGAGTTGTTGACTTGCTGAACTTAGGCCGATTTGCAGAACTTGCAGAACTTGATTCCACCTGACTTGTAGAACTTGACTTTGGTAGCGCAGGACCTGGAGTTTGTCAACCTGTGTGCCTTGTCTAACTTGAGTAACTTTGATTAGACTTAAGTGATTAAGCCTTTAAGCTTAATCAAAACACAGTCGTCGTCTGATTTTTGTGGGGGGGGGCCGATTTTTTTCGCCGCGCGAAAAAATCGGAGGTCCTCAGAGACCTCACGATTGGATTTTGAAGATATAAGCTTGTTTTTAAGCTTATAAGCTTAACAATTAAGCTTTTGAAAAGATGTATTATAAATTTCCTCACTGTTTGTTGACGACTTGTTGAAGGAGATGGATGCGTGGTCCTCCGCCTACAGAGCCTGGTCCTTCGCGATCTGACAGTGGAAACAGGGGTTCTTGATTGCCAGAAGTCTGCCTGTATCGACGGTTCGCGATGAGATTGACTGTAGAGCCCGTTTATTCCTGGAGCTCCGCCTTCGCCCGAGATTGGTAGCGATTGGAAGCTCTTGATCTCTGCTCCGCTCTGATACCACTGGTGCGCAGATCGGTCGCAGATAGCTCACGTAGTGAATCCCTGAAGGTCCCCAAGAACAATGAACTCTACCTTTTTGCACAAAAAACAATGTAAAAGCATGCATGACAAGAGGTAAGAGACAAATTGGGTCCAATCTCCCCCATGCCTTGTGTGAGCGCTTCACAAAGCATGTATTTAATGTATATTTCTAATCTTCATGCTCAATAATAGCCCAATTTACAAAAATATGACAAGCTTTTAGCTTTTGAGTTTGCTTTCTACAAAAATAGGAAAATAAAGCTAATGGACGGTGCCCATAGAGTCTGGCATGCCCAATCTCAATGTCCAAATAGAAATAACATATTCGGGCACATAAGCGCATACAAAATAATAATCAATTATCGATGTCTCAATAGACATAACAAAATATAGGTATGGCGCCTATCAAAATATAGTCCAAAGGTCGAATACCCGCTAGACTCCAATGCTTTCCTCCGCCACTGCTGCTATCTCTACACATCGACTGAAGCATTCACAATCGTTAGTAAAATAATACAATTAAACCGACAAAAGTGAATACCTAGCAGTCTTCAGCTACATAAATAAATCAACTGGTTAGAAATAAATCCTAACCTTAATTTATTACGAGTGCGCACTCTAAACTCATAAACGTTTATTAATTTAATATGCATTTTGCGGAATCACCCGCTATGGAATCACCCATGTACACACTAAATTAATGAAACGCCCGAAAAGGACAGGCGTCCCCATCAACTTATCGCACAAAGAATCCTCTTTGTGTATGAGCCCCGGTCATCTAAGTTTACGGAATCCACCGTAAAACCTCACGGAATCCACCGTGGAATATGCCTCCTGGCATCATACATATGTGGGATGCTCTAAATCCTCATAACCTGTTGGCTGCTCCATATACACTTCTTCTTGCAATTCACCATGCAAGAAGGCATTCTTAACATCTATTTGTTGCAAACTCCAACCTTTGGCTACTGCCAAGGCAATCACACATCTAACAGTTGCCATCCTAGCAACTGGACTGAATGTCTCTTCATAATCTATGCCATATGTTTGAGCATAGCCTTTTGCAACTAGCCTAGCTTTATACATGCTAACTGAACCATCTGTATTATGCTTGACTTTGTAAATCCACTTACAGCCAATAGCTTTCTTACCCTTAGGTAAGGGTACCAAATCCCAAGTCCTATTGGCTTCTAATGTAGCTATCTCCTCATCCATTGTTGCATCCCAATGAGCATGACCAATAGCATCCTCAAAACAAGTGGACTCAACATCCTCAACTAGTTTCACCATATAAGCATAATGGTGAGCTGCATAACCTTCAAAACCAAATCTTTTAATAAGGTATTTGACCCTACTAGATCTGTGTACCATCGGATCACTCAATGGAGCCTTTACATTACTATGAGCTCTCTGTACACCTGGTGTCCTGACTGAAGGAATACCAAGCTCAACTTTTTGAACCACTGGAATCTTCGTCAAATCCCAAATGACTAGTAGATGCATCATTACCATCCAACACTTTCTTCTTTCCTTTGTCCTTCCCTACAACACTTATAGATCCACCTAAAGATGTGGGGCTACTCCTTAGTCTCCCAGACCAAGGGCTCACTGTAGATATAGTACCGGATGATGTTTCTAGTCCACTAAGACTCCATGATTCTTGTTTTTCCTTCTGCACATAACTGTCCTGATCATTATCATCATCTAATACATCACCAACAGGTGCATACGCAGCTACCCATCTCATCGAAGATAACATTCCTGCTCACTTTGAACTCACCTGTGATAGGGTTATAACAGCGATACCCTTTCTGCTCTAAAGAGTACCCAATAAAAATACATTTTTCAGTCTTTGGATCAAGCTTCTTCCGTAGCTCATCTGGCACATGAACATATGCAACAATCCAAATACCTTCAAGTGTGATACATCGGGCTTCTTGCCAGTAAAGCACTCTTCAGGAGTCATCCCATGAACTACAGCTGTGGGAGTTCTGTTTATAATGTAGACAGTAGTATGGACAGCCTCATACAGTCATCCCATGAACTACAGCTGTGGGAGTTCTGTTTATAATGTAGACAGTAGTATGGACAGCCTCATACCAAAAATGTTTGGGCATATTCTTTTCAGACATTAATGCCCGTGCAACTTCTGCAATATGCCTATTTTTTCTTTCTGCAACCCCATTTTGGTGTGGGGTATACCTGCAAGTAAATTGCCTCTTTATCGCATGAGTCCTCAAGAAGCTAGTAAACTCATTAAAGAGGTACTCTCCCCCTCCATCTGATCTCAAGCACTTCACTTTTAAGCATGTTTCTATTTCAACAGCTGCCTTAAAATATTTGAAGTGCTCAAACACATCACTCTTTTCCTTCATGAAGTATACCCATAACTTCCCTGAACAGTCATCAATAAATGTGACAAAGTAATTGCTGCCACCAAGAGATACATTCTGTGTAGGCCCCCAAACATCTGTATACACTACATCAAGTATTTTTCTACTCACTTCTCTATTATGCGAGAAGGGTTGTCTTGCCTGCTTACCAAATTAGCATGCTTCACAGACTTTATGCAATTCTGCAACTCTAAAAGAAGGCAACCCTGTAACCAATCCTCTGGACTACATTAATTTCAGCCTTTGTGCATTTGCATGTCCAGTACGTTTATGCCATATTTCAATATCTGCAACTACTCCTTTTCCTTTACCATACATATTAGCATCCATTGGAGGAATTCTAGCATCTAAAGTGAATATTCGACCAACTCTACTTCCTTTTGTGACCAACCTGCACTTATCATTACAGTCTTCTACAAAACAACCTTTTGCATTGAATTGGACTTGCAACCTCTGCTCTACCATTTGGCCAACAGATACTAGATTCTTCATAATTGATGGCACATGTAATACATCTGTGAGACTCTTTGTCTGGCCATCATACAAGGACAAGGGAACCTTTTCAATTTGTGAAATTGGGTGGCATGAATCATCACCCATCTGCACGTAACTTGGATTTTGTAAGTCCTGCATCTCTCCAAAGCATTCAACATGACTGGTTAGATACATGTGAATTGACATACCATACATCATCATGTGTCCCCTTTCATGTAACTGCATTCATCATATGCTGCATAACAAACAGATGCTCATTTTTGTCTTCATTCTATCGTGAAGACGATGCATAGTTTCCTTGCTGCAATTTATCACTGCGAACATCATCCTTCTTTGCATAGCAATGGGATGCAATATGGCCTATTTTTCCACAATAATGGCAAACAATAGCAGAATTTCCAGAACCTCTATTATGCCATCCACCTCTTTCTCTAGAGCTCCCCCTGCCTCTAAAGTTTTCTCGGCCGCTTGAAACCTACATTTCACCAAATTGCTGAGTGAACCTATTTTGCTGGTTATTGCCAACATGTCCCATACCACAACCTCTCGAAGAGGATCTACCACATTCCCTTCCTGAACTTGAGTAAAATGCTCGAACCTGTTCACCATTTTTTTCA